>NW_026887914.1:0-91029 GCF_032173495.1 Musca vetustissima | reverse complement strand
AGTAAAATGTATTCTTAATGTGACATAAGGTGTATTCCCACCCATCAAGAGTGCCACCATGAAGAAAACCAACAACAGCAACGACAACAATATCATCTAGCTCAGCGCCAACCTTAATAACAAAATGAACGAATTCACACTGGTAGACAGACTAACGTAGACACTTACACACACTCATACACACCTCCCATCTAACGAGACAAATGCTCAGACACCGTCCCACCAACTCAACGCTCACACCAGCTAACGGCAACAACAACAAAAATTATATGTATATAAATTCCTCGTTACTTTTGGTTGGTTGCCAAGTTTTCCTTATAGCGAAAGCAAGACCGCCTAGCAAAAATTTCACTTTGATTCTTTCGTGCGGTTGTTGTTGCCGTTGTTGGTTGCCTGGCTGCTTTGGCCAAATGACAACGAATTTTCTGTTTGTGTCTTGCTGCCAAAAAAACGGAAAAAAGTGAGAACGGTGAATAGAGAAATTAGTATATAGATACATAGGTAGCTCGATAGGTGGTATATATATTTTGTTAGGTACATAGGTGAGCGTTGATGAGTGATGTGATTTCTCAAGATTTTCGGTAAAAAAAAATAATGGGAGAAAGAGAGTTCTCATAAATATATTTTTTTACTCAGGAGTATCATAATAATGAAGTTGTGAAATAAAATACCTTAAACAGTTAACTTGCCTTGGGGAAGAGGGGGATGGCCTACCTTTAAGGAACCTACGTAAAAATATCTACAAATAAATTTCAATACTTCCCTTAAAGTACGAGAGAAAAATCCTACCTTTAAGCAACCGACCTCAATAGCAACTGATGCGTTTTATGTGTTCCGTTATTTCCTTAGAACATGTAAAACAGCTGTGACCCTCCTTTTTTCCATATACACTCTCGCACTCACACATGTACGCATACTAAAACAGGTACTTCACACACACACATGTATACATTGAGACGAACTAATTGTATATATTATATTACGTTCATTTACCTAAGACAACCTTCTTGGCCAAACCATAAAAATTAACTGACAAAACTATGGCTCGATACCAACGAACCATACAATCTCTCTCAGTATGAACACTGCCAACGTCAGCACTTTTAGGAGTCATTCATCTTTTCCAACAAATCTTCATTATGGCCAACAAAGTAGCAATAGGATCCTTTACATATACGTTCAGAGACATACACACCACCTCTCCGCACACATACCCATACACAACAGCTGAAGAGGTTTGTTTAACCTAACAGATGCTACACTTCTAAGCAACACATGTACACTACACCTAAATGACTCAGAAACCAGACTGGAGCAGTGTATTGGTATTGGTCGCAACAGCACGAACAGAAGGAGGTGGCACGCACACACACATTGAAAGACTTACACGTCTAAAGAGCACCTTACATACCTGCTGAATACATAGTATATCTTTTCAAAAGGGGGGATAACCAACACTAATATCATCATCATTTGAAAACTCATACTCATTCGCTGCTTCATTCAACAAAGTCACATGCACACACACAAACACAAAGATACATCAGTTATAAACTCAGACACAATTTAGTTCTTATTCACCGACCGAATTTTTCCAACAAAAACACAACAGAACAACCTTATTTTGTTGGTGTAGTGGTAAACAACCTTTTGCCAACCCACTCCCCCTCTTCACTACGTACACACACACCTTTACAACATTTTCCCCAAAAACACCTCCAATAAGGAGGCGAGGTTGGTTGAGTAGCACACACACAAACACTCACACACATTGTTGTTGTTGTTGCTGTTGGCGCGCGTTTCTCTGCAGGTAGATTTGGTTGGATGCGTCCGTCTATCTATCAACGAAACGAAAAGGTATAACGACGACGATGATGACGACGACGAAAGCGAAGAAATCCCCAAGTACATTATGTATACACGTGCCACAATCAACTGTGTGCGCTCTTCCACTTCTGAAATGATAACTTATTAGCGCCGCCAGTTGGGGCCACAGTTCGTCAAAAGCATAAATGATGTTTTCCCACAAATGGAAACTCATACTCATCACGATGGCAACAAAATAAATGCTCACCTACTTACACACTCACACAACTAATGCGAAACACTCAAATTCGATTCTATTGCTGGCTATGTGTGTGTGAGTGAGAAGATGTTGGGCGAAGAGATGTCATGCGCATCAACATCGTAATCATCTTCTTATACGTACGTAGTGTAATAAAACAAAGCTAAAGGTAATATTACATCTCGCTCTCTTCGAGAAGAAAAGCTATTAGAGAAAGCAGAGAGAGTGTGAAATTCACATGAACTTTAAACTAGCTCTTTGCAATAGAAAGCATCATTATTATGTTTGAGAAATGTTATATATGTGACTACATAGCTATAGCAGATAAATATCGTAAATGTTAGATGATATAACAGAAATTCGGAAAAATGTAGAGAAAGTGTAAACCGCAATTTCCCCTCTGCTGTTAAAAAGAAAGCAACAGTTTGTAATTGCTCTTTAAACAAATAATGAAGTAAAGTGGCGGCTGACAATATAATTGAATATATTTTTATGAACATTATTCCATAGATCGACTAAGTTCTAAATGTGATATTGTTAAGGATATTTTTTACAAGCATTACAGAGTTTTAAACATGAATGTGGTAAACATATCTGTTAAAAGTTCTGGTAAGCTTTGAAGTATTTTAAGTGTGGAGTTTTTAAGAATACATTTTGAAACGACTTTGAGATTTTAGAAATATGTTAGAAATAAAGGTGGATTTTAATTAAGAATATCTTTTTAAGGAATATCAGAGACTGATTTCTTATATACATTCCACCAATTGCTGAACTTTTATATGGGGACAATGTCTGCTAGAATAAAATAAAATAAACTCAATATACAGATAAAAAAGCGGGATAATAAATAACAAAAACCAATATAGAACATTTTTGGATTTTTTGCAGTTTTACTACAGTCACTTCTTAGAATGAAAAGGGTATATCTATATATATGGATACTTTGTAAAAGCCTGGGTCTATATTGAAAATCATCAGCAGAAATATTTTCCGGTCTATGCATTGTAGATTGAAAATATTGATAAATCGGAATAATTCTGGAAAATTAAATATTAAATTAAATATGTATCAATTTAAGGGGACTCCCTGCTCCAGTGAGGAGTTATCATGCCCGCCATCCAAAATAAGAATAATCACCAAAAACAACAACAGAACAGAGGGTTCAAAATCAAGAATTGGGAGGTCCGCTTAATTCAAACTGGAACATATTTTAAAAATATATTTTAACTAGGGTTTGTGAATTCCCGACTTTTTTTCATTCCCGCGAAATTGGGAATTCAAAATTTTCATTTCCGGTTACCCGGGAATTCCCGGGACTTTTCACAGCCTTTATAAGTAAAATAAAAAGGGTACAAAGGGTAGGAATGATATTAATTAAATAATTAGAATTATATAAAATTGACGTTCTACGTCATTGTACAATAACCCTTAAAAAGAAATATTTAAGAATTCATTTTCAAAAAAAGTATTTTACTATGTTTTTGGCAAAACATTGTATTAAGAACTATTTGTACACATTAACAAACATTTGAAGAATTTTTAATTTGTGCATCCAACAGGTTGCTTGATATACTCTTTCTTATGTTGATGTCAAAATTTCCAGCAATTGCAAATATTCTCCCATATTTTATGGACTTTTAGTCACTTTATATAAAGCTTATTTCTTAAAAAAAAAACCAACCATTTTAATTTAATTTCAAAACATGTATACCTTTGGAGTATCTTCATCACAACTAGATGACCAGATTCCACTTCATTGACAACCTAAATATCTTCTGTATACACCTTTGCGTCTTTTTTCTTTTTTGGCACATCCGTATTCCCAAAACTATCTGGGTCTCTTAAAAATTTTAGTTTAGATATAAATTTTAAGTCATGTCGGTCGCTTATTTCTTTTTGTAATATCTGTGGAATTGAATGGCCGATGGAAGTTTGTTGGTCTTACAATGTTTTCAAGACAGCATCAACAGTAATTTAAATGAACGGCATGATTCCAGCAAAATAACCCTTCAATAGGACATTCAGAATAAATTTTTTCATGACGTTCGCCCTATCTGAAACATTTGCTACAACGTGGGTTTCAAAACATAATTCCAGCAGTTTTTCTTCAAGCATTTTCCGAATTTCGAACCTGTCTATTATATAAATCGGGTTTAAAATGAGCATCTTCCACCTTTACACACATTAAAATCTCCCCTTCTAGTTGTTGTATTATCGATAACAAATCATCCGTCGTATTGGATGGATCAACGGATCCATTCTGTTTATGCCTTAAGCATTGAAATTTTTAATTCCGTGTTAATATTTATTTAGAAATACAATTTCCCGTTTTCCCGGGAAATACTATCGGGAAATCCCGGGAATACCCGGGACGGGATTTCCGATCCCAAACCCTAATTTTAACCGTCCAAGACCCTAAAACACGGAAAATAGGTGAGATTTTTACATGGGACTATGCCAAAACATGGTCCCATATTTTCTGCACGATTGTATTTAAGGCTCCAAAAACACGGAATGTCAAAGTGCAGTCCCTTCGGTTTGAAATGATATACTCCATCTTATGGTGGAGTGTTTTAAAACTAGTGAGAAAAACAGTACCATCGGTCGGGTCCGAGCATACGATAACCTACAAATCAGTTCTAGAGGTGAAAGGAGAAATTTATCATTGATTTGAAGACTGTACATTTGATTTTTTTAACAAATTTGATTTTCAGAACCTAGTACCAAGCAGTGCCATATGATATTTTAAGGGTTATAGCCAGGGACCGTAACGGTTATAAATTATATCAAATCAGGTAAAAAATAACTTATTTTGAGGCTTAAATAAAAAATCCCTTTAATTATTTATTTTTTAACGGAAAAAAATAAGCGTTGATCTTTAACTGTTAAAAATGATTGTTACTTTTTCCGTTAAAAATAAAACTCTTAGGGATTTTTATTTTTTTTCGTCAAAAATAAAAAAGACTAAAAAGACTTTTATTTTTAACGAAAAAAATAACAATAATTTTTAACTGTTAAAAATCGACGTTTATTTTTTCCGTTGAATAGTAATCCTTAACATGGGAACTGAGAGTGTTTTCTCACGATTACTCAATATCAATACGAATCTATTGGTATATGACACTGTTGGTGTCCCATGTCTCTAACATGAAGATTTTTTTGTTCGCATTTTAAAAAATAACTGTTATTTTCGGTCCCTGGTTATAGCATCAATCGACGCCTAAATATGTTCTCTGTGCAGAATTTTGCGATCGGCTACGACCATTAATAAAGTTAAATGCTGCCGATAATATAAAAGATTTTGGGGGTTTCGATTGGTTCAAGATTTGAAAGTTGAAAAATGTGTCACTGTGTAATTAGTGTCGAAAGGTCTACAAAAGGTGTTCAAAAATAATTTCATTAATTTAACTTTTAAAAAATATGAGTGCCATTTTCGATAGACCCTGTTAAATGTTTACGATTTTCTTGAAGAATCATAATAAGCGTCCTCGATACCGTTATATTTACTTCATAAACCCAAGTCTATCACTGCATGAAAAAACGTAACTTTGTCAAGAACGATTTTAAAATATTATAATAAAGCTGGGATTTTTTTAAAATATTTTTTAAAGATTTTGTATTTAAAAAAACAACACTATTGACGGGGTGGGGAAATATAACTTCGGGCCTGGTAAATAACACGGTATTCAAAAATTCGCTTGATAATACAAGTCTGAGTCTGAAATCAAAGCCAAGCTTTGCTCAAACAAAAATAAAAAGGAAAAACAAAAGTTGAACAGAACCCCTTATCACTTTAGGTATATACAAGATATGTTCCTAAGATTTTTACAATTGGTTACTTGGTACAAAATTTGCATACAGTCGGTAGAAACATATATGGGAACTACATCTGAACAAATTGCAAAGAAACTTCAAAATTGTAACCTTGTGCAATAGTTCGTCGTAATGGGAGAAATGTTGAATATTTGGTGCAAAATATGGTTAAAATAGACTGAACATAAAAAGGTAGATATGTACAAATCTAACCCGATTTCAACAAAACCGAATATAAGGCTACATTCGAAACGCTGAGCAATGTTTCGTCCCATTCGGATAACCTTGAGTCTTTTGTGCACCATTTATATGAATTCTAACGAAATTATATATAGAAGCTATGTATACATCTAAACCAATTTCAACAAAACTTAACACACTTCATTCTGGAGTCAATGCAAATTAGATATGCAAACGTTCATCGTTCATCTGTCTAACAAGCTAATCTTAATCTGAACCGATTTTCAAATTTCAATTGGATTCGTCTCATCATTGTTGTCTCTGCATACCAAGGGAAAACCAGGGTAGTTTCTGACTTCCACGAGTCGCCCTGATGGCCCCATGTTAAGCATGGATTTAAATATATATTATTTTAATGTATATATAATTTTGAGTTCCTACATCTAGATCAGATCCGTATAGACTAATTTAAAACAAAAAACCTAACGATAGTCCAATTTTTTAATGAGTTACAGAGCTATCTTTGGATGGGTACAAATGTACCACGGTTATTGATCTACGTAGGTAAGAACTTTAAAAAAATTTAAAAATTATATATATCGAAAATATTTATAATTTTTTCTTCGATTATGTGTGAAAATACCTCAAGAATGATTCCTCAAAATTTGATTCAAATATCTGCATTATTAAAAGTTTTATAGCATTTTTATTCGAAAAAAGGTACAAATGTACCCGGTTATTGACCGTAGGGTTAAATGTAACCATATATCTACCTCATTTTCTTTAGAATGTCGCAAATAAATGCACAAAGATATATTACCCTTTAATGGAATAAAAAAATGAAAAACTCAAAGCCTTGTTGGTGCAGGAACAAAACTATTGGGCCTTGCAAGTGCTTTAACAAAATCTCAAAAATCTCGTATTGTCAAATACATTGGAAGATTATGGACATATCATTGGTTGCACAGCTACAAAATTATGTTTGTGTCAATGACCCTGCATGTGGCTCAATGGTCTAGGGGTATGATTCTCGCTTTGGGTGCGAGAGGTCCCGGGTTCAAATCCCGGTTGAGCCCATTTTTTTTTATAAAATTGATATACTAAATTTATATTTTTGAACCCGATATAGTAAAAAAATAGATTTTTTTCGACGACCTAACATTACTCTTCTTTCAGGGACAATTAATTAATCTTAAACTGGACTGATGTGAAATTTCTATTCTTGAACATCACGTTCGAGAATATATGGTAGGGTTTTTTTTCAAATGTGCTTTCAAGCTGATTTTGTACGAATTCGTTTAACATCAACAATATACATATATTCTTGATATCCCGTCGTTTTATTTTTCCTGACTGTCCATTGGCCTCAAAAAATCACGAATATTACCACAAAACGTAGAAAACAAAGATAATGAATTTAAAATTATAATCAGTGTCAATGTTTTGTGGACAAATGTGTATTTGCATAATTTCTTTGAGCACAAGACATTGACATGGTTGAAGTTAAAAAAGGGTCAACGAATTTTCTAGGAAAATATATGCCAGACAACCCGATGTTAATGTTGTCCATATATGTCTGCATATAAGAAGTGAATAAAATTGAAATTTTAAATGTGAAATATAAGTAGGTATAAAAATTCATATAAAATTATTTTCAAGGTATTGACAAAACTTACCTTGACATGTATGACACAAAGATCCACGCATCTGAAATTGCAAGAAAAAAAAATTAAACAGAAATAATTAATTTCATATGACACTATACAAAATATTGATGTTAAAATTGGAAATTGTGAAAATATTCGTAAACTAGAAGGTCCTTAAAAAAATATTCTTTAAAAATCCACGCCTTATGGAAGATCCTTAAAAAACTATTTCCTAAAAAATCCACGCCTTATGGAAGGTTCTTAAAAAACTATTCTTTAAAAAATCCACGCCATATGGAAGATTCTTGAAAAACTATTCTCTAAAAAATCCACGCCTTATGGAAGGTCCTTAAAAAACTATTCTTTAAAAAATCCACGACTTATGGAAGGTCCTTAAAAATATTCTTTAAAAAATCCTTGAAAAAATATTCTTTATTTTTTCCTTAATTTATTTATAGTCCACAACCGTTATCATCTTCAACGAAAATCTTAATTAGAAAAACATCTCATTTACATGACATATCAGGCAGCTCATAAATTCTTTATCATCTGGCATCTTTAATTTAATTCTTCAAAACAAAAACCAGAGAGTGAAAGAAAAAAACGTGTAATTTATTAATTAATGTAAAAAATCACTCAACCTTGAAGAAATACCTTAACACAATTCCAGTAGCAACAACAAGAACAACTCTATCCCAGGATAATGTCCAGCAAAGAAGAATTTTGAAAACAATGAAAAAGGGCAAACATGGAGGAAAAAAAACAAGACGTCCGACAGGCTGTCATAAGAATCTATGAAAAATTACACTTTTTAAAATTTTCCAAACCAGGAAAAAAACAAATTTCCAAACGAATAAATTCCAAGCAACCACTTCCGTTAAGTGATGAATAAAACGAAAAGATTAAAAATTGTTTGAAAAAAATTAACTAGGCGGTGAGGGGGGAGCTTGGTGTCCAGCATTAAAGGTAATACCAAAGTAAAGAAACGAAAAAAACATGATAGCGATAAGGAATTAACAAAGTTTTAACAGGACACCAAGAACAATGAAAAAACAACGCCGACAGAAAAGAACCCCCTTAGCCAAAGGATAACAATGTAAATGAGGTGCAGGTGATGAAGGGAAAACATGAATCATACATCAAGCGAGCGAACGAAAAAAATGAAAATATTCAAGCTGAAAGAAAACAAGAAAAGAAGCTGGCGAAATAAAAAAATCAAGATAAGGAAAGTTTTTTAATGATTTAAATATGATGGCTCAATGTGGAAGGAAATTTCTTTTTTGATGTTCTCATGGATCTCTCAGGATATGTTTAAAATTTTATGGTTAAACTTTGGAATTTTTTCTTACAATAATTTGCCTTTAATTTTATTTTTTGAGAACAATGACCTGTTTTTGTATTAAAGTTTAGTTCTATTATGTTTTTTTCTATTGTGATTTAATTAAGATTATGTTGTTGTTTTTTTCTTTTCATGTTGGCATCCTTAATTATGTCCAACAATGCTGACATTTCAATCTACCTTCTAAAGCACCATCATCAGTCATCTATCCGGTTGTTGTATTAGCGGAACTAAGTGTGAAAAATGTTATTAAAGTTTGACGAAGATTGTAGCTACGTAAAATGAAAACTTGGTCCTTTCACTGTAACAGACTTCGCTAACAAGTGTTGGGTTAAAGTAAACCTTTGGCACTTGAAGGAACAACGCCCAAAAACAAGAAAAGGCAAACACCAACAACAGTGAAAAACAAAACCTTGCAGGAGGACAAATTTAAGGTATATTTGAAGTTCGGAATTACCATTTATTAGCAGAGCTAAATTTCGAAAATTAATTGCGAACCTAGCAAAGAGTAATCTTTAAATGATTATTTTTCCAGGGACTTATGTTGGACGGCGTGGATTTTTTAAAGAATATTTTTTCAACGACCATCCATAAGAGGCGTGGATTTTTTAAAGAATATTTTTTCAACGACCATCCATAAGAGGCGTGGATTTTTTAAAGAATATTTTTTCAACGACCATCCATAAGAGGCGTGGATTTTTTAAAGAATATTTTTTCAACGACCATCCATAAGAGGCGTGGATTTTTTAAAGAATATTTTTTCAACGACCATCCATAAGAGGCGTGGATTTTTTAAAGAATATTTTTTCAACGACCATCCATAAGAGGCGTGGATTTTTTAAAGAATATTTTTTCAACGACCATCCATAAGAGGCGTGGATTTTTTAAAGAATATTTTTTCAACGACCATCCATAAGAGGCGTGGATTTTTTAAAGAATATTTTTTCAACGACCATCCATAAGAGGCGTGGATTTTTTAAAGAATATTTTTTCAACGACCATCCATAAGAGGCGTGGATTTTTTAAAGAATATTTTTTCAACGACCATCCATAAGAGGCGTGGATTTTTTAAAGAATATTTTTTCAACGACCATCCATAAGAGGCGTGGATTTTTTAAAGAATATTTTTTCAACGACCATCCATAAGAGGCGTGGATTTTTTAAAGAATATTTTTTCAACGACCATCCATAAGAGGCGTGGATTTTTTAAAGAATATTTTTTCAACGACCATCCATAAGAGGCGTGGATTTTTTAAAGAATATTTTTTCAACGACCATCCATAAGAGGCGTGGATTTTTTAAAGAATATTTTTTCAACGACCATCCATAAGAGGCGTGGATTTTTTAAAGAATATTTTTTCAACGACCATCCATAAGAGGCGTGGATTTTTTAAAGAATATTTTTTCAACGACCATCCATAAGAGGCGTGGATTTTTTAAAGAATATTTTTTCAACGACCATCCATAAGAGGCGTGGATTTTTTAAAGAATATTTTTTCAACGACCATCCATAAGAGGCGTGGATTTTTTAAAGAATATTTTTTCAACGACCATCCATAAGAGGCGTGGATTTTTTAAAGAATATTTTTTCAACGACCATCCATAAGAGGCGTGGATTTTTTAAAGAATATTTTTTCAACGACCATCCATAAGAGGCGTGGATGGTTTAAAGAATATTTTTTCAAGGACCTTTCATAAAGCGTGGATTTTTTAATGAATATTTTTTCAACGACCATCCATAAGAGGCGTGGATTTTTTAAAGAATATTTTTTCAACGACCATCCATAAGAGGCGTGGATTTTTTAAAGAATATTTTTTCAACGACCATCCATAAGAGGCGTGGATTTTTTAAAGAATATTTTTTCAACGACCATCCATAAGAGGCGTGGATTTTTTAAAGAATATTTTGCAAGGACCTTTCATAAGGCGTGGATTTTTTAAAGAATATTTTTTCAACGACCATCCATAAGAGGCGTGGATTTTTTAAAGAATATTTTTCAAGGACCTTTCATAAGGCGTGGGTTTTTTAAAGAATATTTTTCAAGGACCTTTCATAAGGAGTGGATTTTTTAAAGAATTTTTTTCAAGGACCTTTCATAAGGCGTGGATTTTTTAAAGAATTTTTTTCAAGGACCTTTCATAAGTCGTGGATTTTTTAAAGAATTTTTTTCAAGGACCTTTCATAAGGCGTGGATTTTTTAAAGAATTTTTTTCAAGGACCTTTCATAAGTCGTGGATTTTTTAAAGAATATTTTTCAAGGACCTTTCATAAGGCGTGGATTTTTTAAAGAATATTTTTCAAGGACCTTTCATAAGGCGTGGATTTTTTAAAGAATATTTTTCAAGGACCTTTCATAAGGCGTGGATTTTTTAAAGAATATTTTTCAAGGACCTTTCATAAGGCGTGGATTTTTTAAAGAATATTTTTCAAGGACCTTTCATAAGGCGTGGATTTTTTAAAGAATATTTTTCAAGGACCTTTCATAAGGCGTGGATTTTTTAAAGAATATAAGGCGTGGATTTTTTAAAGAATATAAGGCGTGGATTTTTTAAAGAATATAAGGCGTGGATTTTTTAAAGAATATAAGGCGTGGATTTTTTAAAGAATATAAGGCGTGGATTTTATAAAGAATATAAGGCGTGGATTTTTTAAAGAATATAGGGCGTGGATTTTTTAAAGAATATAAGGCGTGGATTTTTTAAAGAATATAAGGCGTGGATTTTTTAAAGAATATAAGGCGTGGATTTTTTAAAGAATATAAGGCGTGGATTTTTTAAAGAATATAGGGCGTGGATTTTTTAAAGAATATAAGGCGTGGATTTTTTAAAGAATATAAGGCGTGGATTTTTTAAAGAATATAAGGCGTGGATTTTTTAAAGAATATAAGGCGTGGATTTTTTAAAGAATATAAGGCGTGGATTTTTTAAAGAATATAAGGCGTGGATTTTTTAAAGAATATAAGGCGTGGATTTTTTAAAGAATATAAGGCGTGGATTTTTTAAAGAATATAAGGCGTGGATTTTTTAAAGAATATAGGGCGTGGATTTTTTAAAGAATATAGGGCGTGGATTTTTTAAAGAATATAAGGCGTGGATTTTTTAAAGAATATAAGGCGTGGATTTTTTAAAGAATATAGGGCGTGGATTTTTTAAAGAATATAGGGCGTGGATTTTTTAAAGAATATAAGGCGTGGATTTTTTAAAGAATATAAGGCGTGGATTTTTTAAAGAATATAAGGCGTGGATTTTTTAAAGAATATAAGGCGTGGATTTTTTAAAGAATATAAGGCGTGGATTTTTTAAAGAATATAAGGCGTGGATTTTTTAAAGAATATAAGGCGTGGATTTTTTAAAGAATATAAGGCGTGGATTTTTTAAAGAATATAAGGCGTGGAATTTTTAAAGAATATAAGGCGTGGAATTTTTAAAGAATATAAGGCGTGGATTTTTTAAAGAATATAAGGCGTGGATTTTTTAAAGAATATAAGGCGTGGATTTTTTAAAGAATATAAGGCGTGGATTTTTTAAAGAATATAAGGCGTGGATTTTTTAAAGAATATAAGGCGTGGATTTTTTAAAGTATATAAGGAGTTGATTTTTTAAAGAATATAAGGCGTGGATTTTTTAAAGAATATAAGGCGTGGATTTTTTAAAGAATATAAGGCGTGGATTTTTTAAAGAATATAAGGCGTGGATTTTTTAAAGAATATAAGGCGTGGATTTTTTAAAGAATATAAGGCGTGGATTTTTTAAAGAATATAAGGCGTGGATTTTTTAAAGAATATAAGGCGTGGATTTTTTAAAGAATATAAGGCGTGGATTTTTTAAAGAATATAAGGCGTGGATTTTTTAAAGAATATAAGGCGTGGATTTTTTAAAGAATATAAGGCGTGGATTTTTTAAAGAATATAAGGCGTGGATTTTTTAAAGAATATAAGGCGTGGATTTTTTAAAGAATATAAGGCGTGGATTTTTTAAAGAATATAAGGCGTGGATTTTTTAAAGAATATAAGGCGTGGATTTTTTAAAGAATATAAGGCGTGGATTTTTTAAAGAATATAAGGCGTGGATTTTTTAAAGAATATAAGGCGTGGATTTTTTAAAGAATATAAGGCGTGGATTTTTTAAAGAATATAAGGCGTGGATTTTTTAAAGAATATAAGGCGTGGATTTTTTAAAGAATATAAGGCGTGGATTTTTTAAAGAATATAAGGCGTGGATTTTTTAAAGAATATAAGGCGTGGATTTTTTAAAGAATATAAGGCGTGGATTTTTTAAAGAATATAAGGCGTGGATTTTTTAAAGAATATAAGGCGTGGATTTTTTAAAGAATATAAGGCGTGGATTTTTTAAAGAATATAAGGCGTGGATTTTTTAAAGAATATAAGGCGTGGATTTTTTAAAGAATATAAGGCGTGGATTTTTTAAAGAATATAAGGCGTGGATTTTTTAAAGAATATAAGGCGTGGATTTTTTAAAGAATATAAGGCGTGGATTTTTTAAAGAATATAAGGCGTGGATTTTTTAAAGAATATAAGGCGTGGATTTTTTAAAGAATATAAGGCGTGGATTTTTTAAAGAATATAAGGCGTGGATTTTTTAAAGAATATAAGGCGTGGATTTTTTAAAGAATATAAGGCGTGGATTTTTTAAAGAATATAAGGCGTGGATTTTTTAAAGAATATAAGGCGTGGATTTTTTAAAGAATATAAGGCGTGGATTTTTTAAAGAATATAAGGCGTGGATTTTTTAAAGAATATAAGGCGTGGATTTTTTAAAGAATATAAGGCGTGGATTTTTTAAAGAATATAAGGAGTGGATTTTTTAAAGAATATAAGGCGTGGATTTTTTAAAGAATATAAGGCGTGGATTTTTTAAAGAATATAAGGCGTGGATTTTTTAAAGAATATAAGGCGTGGATTTTTTAAAGAATATAAGGCGTGGATTTTTTAAAGAATATACGGCGTGGATTTTTTAAAGAATATAAGGCGTGGATTTTTTAAAGAATATACGGCGTGGATTTTTTAAAGAATATAAGGCGTGGATTTTTTAAAGAATATAAGGCGTGGATTTTTTAAAGAATATAAGGCGTGGATTTTTTAAAGAATATAAGGCGTGGATTTTTTAAAGAATATAAGGCGTGGATTTTTTAAAGAATATTTTTCAAGGACCATCCATAAGCCGTGGATTTTTTAAAGAATATTTTTCAAGGACCATCCATAAGCCGTGGATTTTTTAAAGAATATTTTTTCACCGACCAACCATAATGCGTGGATTTTTTAAAGAATATTTTTTCACCGACCATCCATAAGGCGTGGATTTTTTAAAGAATATTTTTTCAACGACCAACAAATGATTTATTTTCCCACAGTCTTAAATTTTACATTTGTCCGTTATGAACTCTAGTTAAACTTAGGTACAGACGACATTTCCGCTTCAAATAGGTGGATAGCTCCTTCCACCTGTTATTCTAATGATAATTTGCTGTCAACCATCAGCAGAAGTTCTGAATGTTTTGTTGTTGCGACGAACTTTGGTAAGTTTATTTTTAACTTTCTATTTTGCATATTTGCTTTATTCATTTTTGAATATTTATATATCAATAAACAAATAATAAACACAAGAACAGCTGCAGGACAGCAGAAGCATATCCTGATAAGCAGTAAAAAACACAAAGAAAATTGTGACACGGTTGGTTGAAAGCCGGGGGAAGCAATTGCTCCTTGGTACAAATTTACAAAGGTTGAGGTAAATGGCCATCATCCTACCCTATCACGTTTACGGAACAAACGACCAGTACTACTTTATGGCTGGCAGCCACCGCCATCATCACCTTAATCTCAAACATAGCGTAACACATTTCCCAACACACACACCCACTCGCACAGATGTCCATGCAGACTTTGGCCAGTCTGTTAGCCGAACATTTCCTCCAAGAAACATCTGCAGATTGTAGGTTGTTTATCAGGACCATGACTGGGTATCTTGCACCCACATACACCGTTGCCACGTTGGAATCGTTCTAGTCCTTACAATTTGACCAGGTCGAAGTTAGGAAATATTGCTGTTGTGTCGTAGCGTCAGTGGTGGAAAAGTAAAAAAGTGTAATTAAAATTCAATTAAGGAATTACTTTTAGTTTTGCCATTGCTGATGATGGTCTTAAGTAAACAAACATTCGTTGGTTGGTTGGCTGTTTGGTTGCTTCAGTTCGTTGCAGTTCAGCCAGTGTCCTCCTGTTGCCCGGAAGAGCAAAGGTCGAAAAGTTTTTCCACATCGATTGTTGTTTAATTTATGATTATTAGTTTTTCACTGTTCGTTTATTTGCTTTTACCGCAGTTGGCTGTTGGTTGTTGTTGTCGTTACTCTGTTTACGTAAATAGTTGAGCTTAGTTGAGGTTTTTTGTGGTCAAATGCAATTTATTTGTACTTCTGTTTTTTAAATCACATTATTAAAATATATCAAATGGGATATTTGATTTGTATATAATTTAATTAATAAAAAATGGCATTGACAAAAAATATTTAAATTCAAAAGGAATCATATCTCAACAAAATTTCTTATATAATTGTCGATATGTGTGTATATCATAATCAACTCCCGCTAAATCCACACATTCATACCATGGAGTTTTCAAACCTCCCATTTTCATACCTCCCACTAAAATATTAAAGTTGCCGCTTTTCAAATTGAGGAGGCTGTAAGGCTTAAGTTACGGTAGGTAGAATTTTATTCGTTAAAAAATCTGCAAATATAACTCTATGTTTTGGATTGAATTGGTCATAGAAATCTATGAACACTTTACTTTTTTATTCGCAATTAAGTGTGGGGGTCTCATTTTGTGTCAAAGGTATTTCAATATAAGAAACGTTCACACTCCTTACGATTTTCATAATTAGAAAACATTTGTAATAGTTTCCAATTATTTTTTATGATTGAATCTACTTTTGGGCTATGTTAGGGTAGCTACTCCTCTCCATACACTTTCAGGGGAAAGATATACTGAATTTTTTATTGAAGGTTTTTTTGTCTATTACTGAATGGTTGCCTTTCGGTCCATCCATTAAAATCACGTTATAGTTCATAATATTAAAGACAGAGTTGTAAAATAGTGAACATACATTGCAATTGTTTACCATTCGGTTCTTGCTGGAAATTTCTGACACCCTTTACAATTATTAACATTAAAGAAATTTCATAAAATACAAGCGTACGACACAAACGGAAATGCCATTTTTATGATTGTTATAGAAAATAAATAAATTCTGATACATATATGTTGAATTCAAATTGCTTTAGTCCACTACCAAGAGAAGGACAGAGGGTATTGCTCTAATTTTTTTAGAACTTTAAACTATGTTTAGTAATATATGGTACTTTTCGCATATATCGGACCAAACATTAAAGATAGACTTGCGAAACTTCTGAAAGACTAGGAGGACACTTTGATTTGACATGACCAAGGTAAAAGGCAAATGGCTACGCAAAAATGATGAAAACTGTTTCCAAACGACGCGACGTAGGGCCAACCCAGCCATACGTGATTGTTTAAAAGGAGATTGACATTGGCCTAGGATCAACGAGTTAAATTAAGCATAACCCAACATGCATTGTTAGAGATGGTATTTACCGGGTAGTTACCGGGTAAATACCCAAGGGGTGGGTAAATACCCATTTGCGGGTATTTATTTGTGTATTTACTATATTAAATTGGTAATACAACATCTTATACCCTATTTCCGGGTTTCTGTTATCAAATCGATTTAGAATGGATAGTTTTTCGATACTTTAAAGACGAGGGTAAATACCCGAGTTTTTACCCAGAAATTGGGTATAAACTCATTAACTGCCGAACCACGTGACATAGGCGGCCAAAATTTTGCACACATGTTTCTAATGTTAAAGCACATATAGAAATCCAACATGGTTTTTGATATAGCCCTCATATAACCTCATCTCCCGATTTAAGGTATTTTTTGTCTATTAGACACATTTTACAACCAAATTGGCTGTAATTTGGCACAAAGTGTTATTTTTGGGTACCAATGTCCATGCAAAATTTTATGAATGTAGGTCCACGTTTACTGGTAACCCCAATACAGAGGTACACATATTTTGAGTATTTACTCAAAAATTGGATATAAACTCATTAACTGCCGAACCACATGACATAGGCGGTTAAAATTTGGCTCAGATGGTTTTTATATCAATACAAACACTGATGTGGGAAATGGGGTACCTGAGTCCAAATTTTCATATAGCCCTCATATTACCTCATATTACCGTAATTTCCTGGCTGGAATTTGGCACAGAGAGTTCTCTATGAGTACCAACTTAGACTCAGGTACCCCATTTCCCACACCAGTGTTTGTGTTGATATAAAATATCAATACCAAATAAATATACACAAATGGGTATTTACCCAATTTACCGGGTATTTACCCACTGCCCATCTCTATGCATTGTAAGACGTCTTGTTTCGTGATAAACTCTGTCTTCCAATAAAAAAAGCAAAAATATTCCAGCAGATTTCCGCTAAGGGCATTGAAATGTCAAATCTATGTCAATTGGGTATTCGCGGGTCTTTTTACCAATAAGCTACTCGATTGAAGAAGTACTTCTTAAACACGCTTTATATAAAGAAGTGGAGCATACACTTTTACCGCAAACACGCTAAGAGCTTCGAATATGAGACCGTGAACCTCAAAAATGTATCTAAAGAAAATAAGTTCACTACGTTTAATCAATTGCAGAAGATCTCCAGGAGATTTAGCTGAGTTCAAACTCTGGGGTCAATAAAACCAAAAAAAAAAGAAAGTCGTTGTAGTAAGACTGCAGCAAATATTCGAAAAGAAAGGTTACCAGCACCCACGGTAAGCAGTTGCCGCTGATCACGTTCTTCGTTATAATTTCGTTATAATGTGCTCCATTAGTCGACTAAATCACCAATCATCGAGTTCTTCATTGTGTAGGTATTGTATGAAGAATCATAATCAATTGACATAATCAATTAGCAGTCATCAGCTCTTCTTGCGTATATTCGGATGCGTAGAACAAATAACAAGTTGAGTTGAGTTGTGTTATTTCATTTCTTACTTAAGGGCAGATCTTTGGTTCAGTAGTTAGTTGTTTCAGATGTTCTAAAATATTTTTTCAAGACGTTGATTCTTTACAGAATTTTTCCCAAGGCGTGGATCTTTGTTCCCGATTAAAAAAAAAAAAAAATATTGAGTAGTTGAATTTTAAAGTGTTTGTCAAAGCGTGGAGGTTTAAAAAAATTCAAAGCTTTGATTTTGAACAAATTAAAAAAGGCTCGATTTTTTAAAGATTTTTTCAATGTCCGTGTTTCTTATTGAATTTTTTTCAAAGGACCGCATTTCTTACATTTTTTCTAGGCGTGGAAAGAATTTTTAAAATATATTTTTATATTTTAAAGATTTAAAAAATCAAGGGGCGGATTTTCTAAACAATTTTTACAGGCTTAGAAAGAATTTAAATTAATATTTTTTGAATATTTTTTTAAGGACTTTGTATTTTTAATATATTTTATCAAGCCGTGAATTTTTTGAAGATTTTTTCAATGCGTTTTTTAAATCTGTGGATTTTTATGGCATGAATTGGATATTTAAAGGTGCGTTTTTATGGCCTACATAACTATGTTATCAGGGTATTATAGCTTTGTGCAGCCCCAAGAGTTTGTAAATATTGGTCCTTGATGAACCTTTAAGTATACCGATCGTCATATCTCGACTAGCTGAGTCGATCTTGACATATGTGTCCGTCTGGCCGTCCGTCTGCCCATTATAATTTGTAAACACGATTCTGGCCGCAGGAGGATGAAAAGAAGACCCATATTGCTTCTGGTAATGATTCGTTAATATATAGGATATGAAATTTACAAATAACTCTTTTTTCTAGTCGCTCTAGCTTGGAGAATTGAATCAGACCAAAGAAAAAGCGAGCCTGTTTTGATAGAGATCGGTCAAATGGATCCTGACTTTTGTGTGAAGAGTGACAACATTTGCATTGTATCGGGTATGTATTCACTCCTGAATGACATAGACTGGACAAGATGACAGCATATCCAAAAGGAGCGGTTGGCATTTGGCTGTATGTACTCGGATAACGGAGTTATATGCAAAATTTAAGGTATTGGTTAGTATTACATTACCACACTAGAGGGCTGAATTGTTGCGCTGATGGCTAGGAAATTTTGCTTGAGGTGCCGGTTATGGTCAAAACGACACCCATAATTTCCGATGATTATTAGAAGATACTTCGGAGATGAAATGGACCGAAGGCCTTATTTTTGTTTAGTCGCTTTCGACGTCACAATTATCAGCCGACCATCAGAGTTTTTCCATGGAAGGAACGGTCAAATGAACCAAAATTTGTAGTGAAAAATAACTCAATTTCAATCTTACGGAGTAAATTTTTACTCCGAAACCATGATTGGGAAAAGTTTTTTTCAAAAATTTAATAAATAAATTTAATAAAAATATTTTTTTTAGCTTCTATGTAGAATAAAGACGTTTAAATATTGTCTAAAAATATACAATAATTTGTGTCTTCCACATATAGTAGGCTCTATTATAGGTTTTCTACAAATATAAGACTTCTTCCACAGTCAGATGATGGTATATATGTATTCTTAAACCTTGTATATACAGAATTAAATACGTACAAATTAAATACGTTTCTTTAGAGAAAACACATCAACAAATTCTATAGATCACCAATACAACAATATTTTTCTATAGGTTTTATATAGAAAAAAAAATTATTAATAAAATACATTGTAGAACTTTAGGAAGTTTATATATTAAGAAAAGTTATTTCTTAATTCGTATTTAATATTTATAACCCTAATTGTGAATCATAATTTCCAAAATCTCTACACACTAATTCAGATACACTTATACAATTAAGACAGATTAACATCCAAGAACCACCTCCACAAATCATAACTAATAATGTTAACATTGAAATAGTTTCACCTAACTTTTGGTGTTCATATGACAAACTTCCGATAAACAAGAAAAATACAAACACACACACACATTCATATTAATATTAACACATTTAATGAGGCGATAAAGAACACAAAAACAAATACAACCTTGTCAAAACATACCAATAAATATATAAAAGGTACACTACAAATATAAACTCTGATATCATACAAAACACTAACTACATTACATTAACCCCCATACCCCCTTGCAAAATAAATTTATTGATAAGTTTACGCTTCAGTTAAGCATAAATCTCATAAAAATATTTCCAAGCTATTAACAGCTGTGCTTTCAGCAACTTTTTCTCCCCCAAAACAACACAAAATTCCATATTCCATATCCAGTTTGCAAAAAAGAAAAACAAAAACACCTTTTTAACGCACCGTTCGGTAGCGGAAATAGGAATAACTATTTCAAAAGGGAAATACTAATGTACGTGCATGTATATAGAGTAGTGTGTGTGTGCGTAAATGTGTTTGCGAACATTACCGCTGATAACAAACAACGTTATGGAGAAATTCACGTGTGTGTATTTATTCTAACTGTGTGAATGTGGGATGCTGATTGCTACACACACATGTGTAGATATGTATATGTGTGTGCGAAACAAAAGCGTGTTAATGTAATGGAAGTAATTTACGTCAACTTAACCAAATCTATGTGAAATTGGAACAGACAGCAGTAGTTGTGCGAAGAATATTTTCGCATAGAACTTTTGTGGAGATTTTTGTAGGGAGCTGAATTGTTGTTCCCCCAAAATGGTAAGAGGTGTTAGGGCAATTATGTGTTTTTCCATAAACAATAATCAAAGGTAACAAGGGCCCAGATAAATAAATAAAGGAATTTAAAAAATGGATATATATGGTGTTGTGGATCCACATTTTAGTTGCCTTAGATAAATCTCGATAAAAATGTCCCAAAACATAACATAGAAAAACCTTGTTAACTTCGGCCATTTAAAATATCTCTAATCGTTCGGAACCTTTATATACTGCCGCCTAAGTCTAGCTAGTAAGATTTGATAAATTTAGAGCTGGTTCATTTAAAAACGGCCCTATAATTCCCCAACTACCGTTTTTTGGGGCTATCCTTAACCACTATTGATATTTATTTGTTGAAGTTAGAAAATGTCGAGGAGGATTCGATTTTAGAGGAGAGAGTTCCAGAAGGTAGGGTGAAATCTTCGGAAGTGTTAAATCTATTGAACATGACCTAAATTCCACAACCACTGAATGGCTTAGAGATCGTAATGCATGCGGACGATTGTACGTCAGATCTCATTATTGGTGGCCGGTATGGGAGGATAAACATCTACATTTGCTGCATTCCTTCATCTGTTTAGTAAGATGTCAGTGGAAAAAATATTTTACCTGTCAGGATATCGCCCACAGTGCTTCGATATAACGCAATTGAGCCATTATAAGACGAAGAGTTGGAAATTTGAAAATCTTGGCACAAACTTGTCATTTGAAAATCTAGATCAACAAGCTTCTCAAGTAAGACGGATAGCATTTCTTAATAAATATCCTGTATACATTTTTTATGTAAAAAATGCTACCCAAAAAGGGTGAATTATATGGAGCTAGGCCAAAATATTGGCCTATATAAAAATGTTGCCACCAAAAATACGGAAAGCCATATTGTGAAAAAATAAGTAGGACTATTCTATGGGGACTATTTCATAATATGGACCTATAAGAAATGTCATCGACACCAACCGTTTCAAACAATTTGGAGTCGATTTAAAAAATTTATCTCCGTCTGCGCACGACAACTCTCGAATATTTCTTCCAAACTTGGTTTGAATTTGAAGATGGAAATATCGGTCCACTCCTTGTGCAAACTTTGAAGAATCTGTTATCTTTACCAAGCCTTATATTAGACGAATGTAATGCCCCCCCCCCCCCCATTCGCGGGGTCAAAAATTTTGTTGATATAATTCGAATCTACACTAATTATAGAATGCGCCTACAAAATTTCAAATGAAAATTTCAAGAACTCTTGAAGATATAGCCGATTTATTGTGCCAGCATCAAGTGACGGCTGAAGGGCTTCTCAGACTTTAAACTCGTTTTTCTCTAAACATTTTTTTGAGAATGGCGGGCACGATAACTCAAAAACTAATAACCCAATCGATTTCAAATTTGTACACGTTTCTCTGTGAGTGTATCGTATGAACTAGGATAAAGCCAATCGGTGAAGATCTTCCTCATTTTTTAACTTGGGTTTTGGTAAAAAATCGGCGATTTTCGAAAAATATTTTTTCAAAGGTCCACCATTTTGTTAATTTTAGAGCGAAGTCAATAATCCTAGTTCATACGAGAGCCAGACATGTACTCTTTCCAGCACTGTTGGAATTTTCGGATTCCGATGTTCCAGTGAGGAGTTATCATGCCCGCCATCAAAAATAAGGGCTTTTCTTTAATTACAAAAAACAACAACAATTTTTTTGTAAATTATTTGTCTTCTATTTTAAATCTTCAATTATATATGTGTAAAGTTACAAACCTTAACAAGCATTGGTATTGATTTACCAGCCCATTGAAAATCTTGAAAAATTAAAATCGAGAATGGGTGGGGTTCCCTTAAACCAAAATTTGTGCTACCTGTTGTTTCTACCAAGTCTAGATCAAGTTTGTAGATGGGACTTATTTACCCACTCCTTCTGGTACCTCCCCAACAAAGGATCACCATTTTCAATATTTATTAATTCAATGTTAGGCAAAAGGGATGTCCGATTTTAACCAAACCTTACACAACCTATTATCTCTATCAAGTCTAGATCATGTTCGTAAATGGGACCCATTGGTCCATTCTTTCTGGTACGTCATCCACAAATGGTCAACATTTTCAATATTTATAAATCCAACATCAGGCGAATTGAAAGTCCGATTTGAACCAAACTTTGCACAATCTATTATCTTTACCAAGCCTATATAAAGTCCGAATATGCCACCCATTGGTTGACTCCGAATACCTCCCTCTGAAAACTTGCAAATTTAATTAAATTGAAGCGAATTTAGTAACCGATTTGATAAACATTAAATCTCGTTGATAAAAACATTTACTTTATGTTTTTGCTAATAATAAAACCTGTGTATTATTTAGAAGACCTCCGCTAACATAGGCTGAGGTTATATATCTATCGGCAACACTGACTGGCACTTTTGTACATGTTTTTACTGCAACTTTTACCATCCATAGCGCACACAAGAATTAATTTGCATAAAAATGCATTGGAAAAACTGTTTAATCCCTATATATTATCGAAAATCGGATGATATAGTTAAGGGGTTGGTATTTCAAACCCAATATCCTAGGGGTTATATATTAAACCTCTTCTACTTAAATTTTACTTTATAGATGTATATTCCAAGGACTTTTAAAAATATATCATTTAACATTTGTCTATTGCCCTATATTACCGAACTGGTCTAGTCGATGTCTAAAAATATCATTATATGCCCTTAACATAAAATGTACTTCCCTGAATATGAACCAACCTCGTCGATGTGACGAGAAAAAACATAAAGTGATTCCCTATCAGTTTCTTGAGTGTGTCTAAGCGTGATTATGTTTACGGGTATTTTCTTGTCTTTTTTTTCGAAAGAAAAACATTTACTTTATTCAATTTTGCAAACTAAACGTAAATACAACAAAGAAAACAAAAACAACAACAATATGAACAACCTTAAAAAGTATCATATTTCTTACACCACTACCATTACTAAAAATGAAATTATTGTTACAAATAGGTAGAGGATGAGGGTGAAAGCCTTACACTACCCATGTAGACGAAACTTTAAGAAGAAAACAAACACTTTCAGTATTTTCACTAAAGAAAAGTAAACATCAGGTTAATGGATGTGACATGAAGTGTAACAAACACACACATACTATACGTAGGATACACACGCGTACACATTTACACGTAAATAAAGTAACATGAACTTGGGTTTAAATTGAGGGAGAAAAAGGGGGAACAAATTTAGTAAAACACATACACATGCCTCTGTCGTTTACAATGATAGAGATTTGGGACTTTGTTTGTGATAATAGTAACCTAGAACTAGATGTTAGAGCTATAATATAAAAACACAAAGTTGGAAGAAAAATCGCTGTATTTTATGTTGAATGCAACTTCATAGCCTTAAACTTTAGAATACACTCCAAAAATGAGAATATATATTCGATGTGAACAGCTCCTCTGCGGCATTATTTGACCCGCTAATTATTGACCTTCATTATCATGGCACCGATTCGAATTAGTTGGTCAGATCGGCTTCCTCGTGTAAAATGTGTGATGTCCGGCTTATAATTTGTACGTCTATAGTGACTAGTAGACAGACAGAAATAAAGTTTTCTGTCCATTTCATCCCATAAATATCATCTGATCATCATCGATAATTATAGCCGTCGTCCTTTACCACAACTTATCAACTATCAACTTTCAAGCCAAAAGTCTGGATCCATTTGGCCCGCTAAATATAGACCATTCTTCACCATAGCAGTCCCCATGTACCATGTTGTTGCTCTATAGTCCCCTAAATATTAATCGATCATTACCAAAGGCGTCTTCCTTGGCCAGCAAATATGCAAAATTTTGGCGAACATGAAAAATTCAATAACGATTGGTCCATAACTGTTGCTTGTATTAAGTTTACAAATTATAATGGATTGACGAGCGGACACACATGTCTAGATCGTCTCAGCTAGTCGAGTTATGACAATCGGTACTTAAAGGTGGGTCTAGGGCAAATACAACTCTTGAGGCCACACAAAGCTATAATATCCTTACAAGATAGTTGTGTAAGAAAGATGCGAACCTCTACAAACTGCAAATTGTGGGAAATGACCGTCGGGAGTTCACAGAGCTCTGTACAATAAAGCTACGCAGTTGAAGGTGGAAACTACTCAGTTGAAGGCCGTGGTTCTCAATAATGAATCAAGAGAAATTAAGTCGGCTACTCTATAATTGAAAGGTGGGAAAGTTCAAAGGAAAGCATTCGGCTGGGAAAATTATATAAAGTGTCATTCCGTTTTCAACACCTCTATATAAACTATACATACATTTTTAATCAGAATAAAAACTTTGCAATATTTAAGATAGAGCTTTGAAATTTTGCATATACATTGCTGTTAGTCCTAGGACGTTTGGCTGTAATTTGGAATTTTGCGTTTTATTGGGGACTAACAATTATTAATATTGGTCCACTGAAATTTGTTTTTTTTTTATACCCATTAAACGGTTCCTCCCAAATTTCGATATTTTGGACATTATAGACACGTTTTCCACCGAATTGTCCGCAATTTGGAATTTTGGTTTCAAAATTTCGGTATGGCGGGAAGTAAATATTTACATGCGTGCACGCATTCCTATATTGTTTAGTATTACCATTACCGCACTAAAGGGCTGACATTTCGCGATAATAACTATGACATTTTGCATAAAGGTCCGATTCCGGTTAAAAGTTTGTGAAGTTATGTGATGTTATTTTTGTTAATTTTTCCAGTTGCACTAGTAGTTCACCTTGAATACTCAACAGAAAATTAAATAAACAAACGACATTGCCCGAAGCAACTCATACAATTTCTACCGCATCACACGGCGATTCAATCCTCCAATGACAACGTGAATATTTAATCATCAAACCCTTTGACACTCTTAATGTTAACCAAAAATCAATTCGTTGCTAACATTCCATTACCTGTTAAAAAGTTCTTAAGCCTACATTCCGTTGGGTCGACATTCAAAATACATAAAGTCGGAATCCAGCCACTACGATTGGAGAACCAAAATACCCACAGTGAACAGAAACCATTATAGGGAGGCTATCTCAGAATATGGATATATATTGACAATATTGTTTAAAGATTTTTTTATTAGGACCCTGGAATGCCAACATTGATCCACTTTGGCTAGGAGCATAACACAACATAAAATCTAGGGGGCATTCCAGGGAGGTATACTATAAGTCTTCAATCTGTAGGTATATGACTTTCTATAGGTTCTATATGGTAAATATACCTCTAGTATGCGACTGCAATAGACATTTTTATTTGGACAGAAGACCCTATTAAGAATTATAACGCCATCTTTGTGTCATCTTTGAATCCGACTGAAGACTATCTTCTACTTAAGGAATAGAATGAAAAACTTTAACTTTACACAGGTCATCTATATATGCAAGATCCTTTTAAAACAGAAAAAGAAACAGAAGACACTTTCAGGGGGGTTGGACTAGAGTGGACTGTATTTAGCTTTAGAAAGATGTTAGCCTTTTCTTTAGTGAGTAAAAACTCATATATAATAAAGGCTACCAGCTCGTAAACATTACAATCAGGTATGATTATTTCATGTGCGTAAAATACCTTTTATAAGTATTCCATATTTAGAATGCCACCTATTAATTTTTTCATATTTAAAATCTATTCAATCGGGCTCACAATATAGGAGAAATACACATACTCATACTAACATCTTCTATTAGTATCTGTGAGAAAAATTCTCCCAAAACCCAATTTGCTTCATTATAACCGTAACAACATCAAAATAAGAAGCCCACATTCAATCTTTTCCTAAATGGCAATTTTTTCGCCTTCAATTACCTTGCAGAACCTAAGATGTAACACTCGAATACGGTGTCAGCATGTTTGCGCCGATAATAGAGTTTTGTTAAATGTTGTCGAAACAGTTCTTTAGCCAAAATGAAATTGTTCATGATTTCCCACCCGGCTCCCTCACGTTTACTGACGTTAACAAAAAATAAAAATGTGAAAGGAGAAGGAGAGAAAAACAAACAGGCAAGGATACGAATATGTGTAACACAATTTACACCTTTAATAGGTTTGTCGTTGTTTTTCACAGTGCCTTGGAAGCTTTCCTATCGATATTCGATGTGTGCAGAAGAGCATGAAGCCGTTTTGGATGAAATACCAATAACGTTGTTGTTGCTTACTTGTCTTTTTGCTACCGACTACCGATAGAAATTGTTTAATGGCTTATGAAACAGCCCATTTAGCTAACAAATTGCTCTTGTTCGTATGAATTTCGCAGCAAGGTTTTTCTTTTTATCAATTTTAGAACAATTTTCTTTTTTTTTTTTTTTTGATTTTTGAAAATTTGTTAACGCTCAATATGTTCGATGAATTGCCGGTGAAGCGCAACATATTGTTTTATGCCATTCAGGTTATCATTGGGTAATTTAGGCAATGCAAGCGTGGTCGTTTTGTTATCTTCGACACCGGTAGTAATTTGTTGGTGTTGTTGTTATTATTTATGTTGGTGTGTATAATAGACGTCATTACTTGAAATGGAATTCCATTCCATAATCCATATCTAGGAAATTGAAATCTAGTTGTATTTGAGCCGTAACTTTATTATGGCTACAAAGGTTTAAGGAGGTGTAATTTATCGCGTCTTGGTTATGTTTGATTTTAGATAGAAATATTTGAAGTGCTGAAACTGCAAGTATGATGAAATATGACTCGATATTTGAAAATTTTAGAAGATCCCAAAAGTACATACTTGCAGTAGCCATATTTTGAAGAACATTAGATATTGACATTGGTGTGGTATGATAAGCAGCATAGTATACAAAATCATGTAGTTTGTAAAAAACGACTTAGTCATAACTAATAATCATAATTCAATACATGATTGTGTATATGCACTTCAATGTGAGACCTGAGAAAGCTTTTGTATGTCTATTAGAGTTATGACTCTTTTAAATTGTTTCTCAGAAATGATTTCCTGTAGCAGCAATGAATGAACATTACAAATATACAAACGTTTTTATAATCTTTATAAACAGCAGAGCAGTATATTTGGACGGGACCGACCATATGATACTTTACACAACTATCATTGAAGTATATCATTCTGGGGATCAACATTCCGAGACTGGACAATATTTTTCCATACTTGCACTGTCTTGAGCGATTAGTGGCCAACAACTTATCTACTCTCACCCTGAATCATATTTACCCGGAGTGAACATTTAAATTACAATATTCAAATTTTCTTATTTTACAAACAAATTTATTGGCTCAGTTGATCTCCTAAATAATGGCCAATCAAAACAGCCGTTCTCAATAGACCACCCCCCTTGCACGAGTGAAATATGTGATTATCGAATTACAATTATAGTTTCTAGACAGACTAGAAAACGTGACAAAAATAAACTATTCGGTACATTTCATTCCCTATATATCATCAGAACACTACCGAAAACAATAGGTGTCGTCCTTGACCCAACCGGATCTTAATGTAAAATCAGCGCTATATTTCCGTGCTCTATTGTGGCATAGGTTACTAAGTAATATCAAAATACGTAAACATCTGTAAATTTTCAAATATAACTCCAAGATCTGAGTGGATACATTGGTGTCAATTGAAAGGTCAACAACTCCTCTTAGATACAACAACAACAACTCCTCTTATATGTCCTTCAATGGTAAATATATAAGCCATATAATGCAAAATGAAAAGATCCATGGTTGTCCTTTCGCTGCGTTGGGGTCATATTTGTGGCCTCTAAAACGACCAGAAAAACAGGCAATAATAAAGCTTTTTGTCCATTTGATCCCCTAATATAAACTGATCATTACTAAACACAATAGTCCTGAGCCGATCCTACATAATTCAGTGACAATTGGTCCACAACTGTGGTCTGTAGCGAGTTTACAAATTATAATGTACGGATGGACGCTCACACATTTCTAGGTCGACTCAGCTAGTCGAGATATGACGATCGGTATACTAATATTTCGCGGCGTTATACACTTCTAGGGCCACATAAAGCTATAATACCCTAACAGCACAGTTATGTAGGGCATAAAAACATAAAACAAATAAACTCTTATACATTTGTGTTGAATTCCCCTTTTGGGTTCTGTTATGGTAGCTATTCCTTTTCATTCTATTTAAGTCAAAATTAGTATTTCTTGTTTTATTGATAAGTATTTTTAAGAGGACTAACTGTTTTTGATATTAATTTATATATCAACAACATGTGGCTATAGTTGAAGGACCACAGAATTTACGTAGTAGCATGCCTCAGAATATGCACTTCATTGGTTGCTTAAAATTTCTTTAATCAACTGCCAAGAAAATGACACCAGTTTCTATATAGAGCTTTTTGACCAAGCCAACCAAGACTAGCAATGCTTTTTGTAGACTACGATTGCTCAAAAATACACGAAATTCTGTATTAACATAGGAACTGTTTGACGCGATGAAGGTAAAATGCGAATAGCTGTGCAAAAAGTATGAGAACCTCGGAAAACTACAAAGAGAGAGCAAATACCTTCTTATTTCAACGAGAAACCATGTGTCCAAGCGAGGGAGGACAATAAAATTGACTGTATCAATTCTAAATAGCTCAGTGATATTTTTCGAAAGTAAGACTGCCTCATCCGACTGTTGTACAGATAGTCCCTGAGAGGATGTCATTAGATCATCAACGAGCAAAAGGAAGCTTAACTCACCAAACGACATTTCAATGCACCTTGTTACTGCTTGTCCAATAAAGCCGTAAGGTTTTCGCTAAGCCCATTGAACACCCTAACTAACGTTAGTAAGAAGGAATGGGTTTTATTATTTTATATTATTATTATTATTTTTTCGCTAAGGTTTTCGCTAAGCCCATTGAACACCATAACTAACGTTAGTAAGAAGGAATGGGTTTTATTATTTTATATTATTATTATTATTATTATTATTATTATTATTATTTTTTTTTTTTTTTTTTTTTGAAGAATTGAAGCATACACATTAACCACATACACCATGGTCCTCAAGAATAAATTTAAAGAAATGAAGTTAAATACACTCAAATTGAACGATGGGAAATATGGCAAAAGGAAATTTAGATGAGTTCAACCTCTGGTAATCAAAAGTGATGATTGTTTCCCATACAAAAAGTTCGATTGTAGTAAATGTTCGAAGAGAAAGGTTAGTCAGTACCCAACACCATGTATAAAATCGCGTTATTCGACTGCAGTTTTTGATAGTAAATTATAATCAATCGGAAAGAGTCTTCAGAAATGGTAAAATTGAGATAAGGATAACAAGCTGAGATGGCATGAAACCACTTCTTTATGAAGAGTGAGATCCCTTTGATAGAGTTCAGCCAGGTCACAACACATCTGTAATGCGCTTTGGAACTCTCGTGCCATTATCTCTCTTATTGCGTTTATTCTTATGCCAGAAACCGGATCAGGGTGTGTAAAATATGTTCGTTAATTTCTTACTCAGTTTAGAAGTCAGTTGTTCCGCGCTAAAGATTTCGAAAAACCATATGTGGATCTGAATGACTACACAAAAGCTATCAAATACTCACTGAAAAACCAGTAAGGAAAGCCGGACGTAGCCGCCTATATGGTACTATATTTCAACAAAAAACTGCATACGTAAATATTTACTAAATTCGATACGCTGTGCAAAATTTTGTCACAATCGGTCATTTATTGTGACTTGGATGAACTATTGTGGAATCAAGAAAAATTATATATGGGAGCTATATCTGAATCGGAACCGAATTCTGAATTTAATTCAGTTCGTCCTTGAGTCAAATTCGGATAATACGAGTTAACATGGACATGCAGGCATAAATCGACTCAGAAAAAGATTCTATGCATATTCTCAAACGAAACCATTTTCTATTGCCTGTTACAAACATATGCACAAAGACATAATACTCTGTACCACATAACACTCATTATACAAATTTAGGTATTCTTAAGAGTCTAGTTGCTGTTTCTATATAATTTTTCATTATAGTTCCATGTTGTGGCACATACATGTCCTAGTACATGTTATGTAATTTGAGAACCCTAGCTACATTTATCAGACGAACTGGCTGCTATCTACTAGGATTCCCTGATCATGAAAATTGTACAAGATTGAATATAACAACAATTTTACCACTTTGTCGACCTTAGCTGTTGCAGATCATCCTATGGTTATAAAAATATTGTATTGATTTTTAAAATTAATATTAGTTTTATTGAAAGCTAGTTTCAAGATCTGGGTACGTATCGCTCGAAACAGATTAAAACTCGTTCTGTAAGGAAGTTATAACTTTCAAAGGCCTATCGTTGGTCTCTTCATATTTTTTTAAAAATAGTTTCTATTCAATTAGATTTCCAAATGGTATATGTGGAGTAATAAATTGAAGAATTTTACCAAAAATTAATAAAACTTCAAATAGAACAACATTTCTATATAGTGTATATTGGAAAAATCGAAATTCCATATCTGTGAATTTAAATTTACGTTTGAATGCTGCGAAAAAACTGTGAACAACAAAAAACGTTCATTTATTGCCCTGTTAAGTTCCTGCAATCATGTTCGGATTTATGATGTCTATCTCTCCACACTCCCATATACATATACCTACATGTCTACGTCTGCGAATATTCTGTTATGGTGTCAAGGTGTTTACTGCATTTTTGGGAATTGCCTTTTCTGGTCTCTAAGCCTCCATTTTCACATTGCCAGTTTCCTGTGTTAGACTAGGTATGTGACTATCCTCTATTTGATATGTGATTGAAAAAGAATTACCGTACAATTTCCCTTGCACTTTTCGCAACCAGTAACAAACAATGGCAATAGACCAAATACCAGAAAAAGCGAGCGCCACTGCCAAAGGGGAACAATTTAGATAGGCTGGTATGCTGGGCACGTTTATGGCAAGTTCCTTTCTTTTATTTGGCAGCAAATGACAGGCATAGACAAATATATAAAAGGGAGTTTAGAGAAAAACAACAAACACCTATAAATTTTTGGAGTTGCCTCACTTAAAAATTCAAACTAAACAAATATTTAAAGGTAATTTTTTGTTTGAATTGTTTAACAAATATTTTAAATGTTGTTTTTGAAACAAACAAGTAAACTGAAGTCTAGTTGCTATAGGAAATAGTAAGGGAAATACCTAAAGTTATTTATGCATTACACGTAAGTTTTCTTCTTTTTCACTTGAATTGGAAATTCCATTTTAAGTTTAGTTGATTCCTGTAGAAGTCAGTGAACATATGCTCAATTGCCCTTAAGTCTTACAACGAAGGCCAATGGTTGATTGCCTTATATAAAAAATTAGAAAAAAAAGAAAATGTTCTTCTTTTTCGTCATCAAGCGTTTTTCTTTCATTTGTCCATCCACATTCACTTTTAATACAGTTCAGACAATCTGCTCACAATAATGTGTCGCTTACGTGCCTTCAAAAAGTATAGAGAATATGCAACTTCTTCTTTGTTGCACAGTAATGCTAAAAACTTATTTACTGTAAAAATTTTTCTTTGAGAGCTTTTGTATCAAAGTCACATATAGTTCTTTGTAATCTTAAGAGCGAACTACAACGGACTGCTGAACCAATGATCTGTCCATAAATGGGAAATGATCGAATATATGTTTCGCAACATTTTCCTGCACTAAGACATCAGAATAACCGCAAGCCGAGTTAGAATGGCACGAGGGTTCCTGCGCATTTTTGAAAACGTTGAAAAATTGAACGAAATCTCGCTCTTTTAAGTGCAGTGACGATCATAAAACCCTGCACCAAGATGTACTCTATATTATTGGTGATTTAGTAGACTCATGAAGCACATCATCCATAAAAACAAGATCCAGCACATGGTATTGGCAACTAATGAACTTGGGTGCGGCGCAACCTTTTCCTATGAACATTTGCTGCAGTAATTTTCAAGTCTTTTTGCTATTTACGCTTGTTGTATCGGCAACAATCATCACTATTGATCCCCCGAGATTTAATTCACCTATACTTTCTGGAGACATTTTGCTATGGTTTAAGCTTTCCATATTTTAATTTGATCGTAGTCAACATAAATTCTCTAGATACATTCTTGACGGCTAAGGACTGATATTCTCCAAATAAAGCGTACCTAACAAATATCCCATCAACCGCCCACATTCCTTGTAGATAGCTCTGTGGATTACCGACTGACATGGGGTTGGAATTTCAATGCCCTGTGAGGAAATCTTCTGGAACATTGTGCAGCTTTCAGCGTCTAAAAATGCATCATGCAATGCCTTTAGGGCTATGCTTTCATTTTGCTCGTTTATGTTCCATTGAATTATATGAACTGTTGTCAGGCCTACTTTCAAAACAATCAGGTATTGTTGAGCTGGTAAGTCTGGATACAGTCACTTCCATTTGCTTCGCTTGGACAGGTGGAATATATTGACACCAGCGTGTATGGCGCTCGAATAACCATTGCTCTCAATTTTGCATCTTTGCACATCCATCCGTTCATTGAATCAAATATTAGCATTAATAGTCTTCCAGGCATCTACTTCCAGGCGATACTATCTGTTCTTATCTTGACAGTGGACTGAAGAACTTGGAAGCTCCCAATGAAGTGTATTTTCAAGGACATTAGACTCCGTTCAATAAGTAATGCTCTCTTCTTGCCCTTAAATTGAATGGGTAGAACAGAACCCAAAAAGGTAATTCAAGTGGGATTGGCAGTAAATGGCGAGAAGACCAAGCTGATGATATTAACGCGCAAGACGTCCAGTATACTCGGACCAACTGTAGAACTTGAAAACTACAGCTTCGAAATCCGGAGAAGAATAGTGTTGACCAACATATGCTACTATGATCTGAGGAAGCAATTCAAGAGCAAGGCTACCTCTCGCCAGACCAAACTCACACTCTACATGACGCTGATACTACCCGTGCTGTTGTATGGATCTGAAGTATTGGAACCTGGGCAAGCGGAAGAGGCAGCTCTTCGAGTGTTTGAGAGAAAAATTCCACGAGAGACCTATGGGCCAATCTGCTTCGATGGTAAATATCGCTGTCGAATGAACCATGAGCTATACAATCTATTCTCGGACATCGGCATTGTCATACGTATCGAGCTGCAGCTACTACGTTGGCTAGATCATATTGTGAGAATGCCCCAGCACAAAAGGCATATAAAATCGAGCCTACTGATGGCTCAGGCATAAGGAGAAGGCCAAGGATTAGATGGAAAGAGAATATGACATTTCGAAACATGGTCTTTCAAATTGGAAGAGCTGCGCGCAAGACCGACGCGTCTGGAAATCTTTTGAAGCTCGGCTTATAGAACGAATGTTCTGTCACAAGCCAGCTAAGTAAGATGAACTGAGACTTCTTAGGAAGCCAACATTTCTCAGCATCAATGAAAATGTATTAAGGGGAACACGAACACGAATGGCGGGCACGATAACTCAAAAACTAATAACCCAATCGATTCCAATTTTTGACCAATAACCAAGTTAAAAAATAAGGAAGATCTTCACCGATTGGCTTTATCCTAGTTCATACGATAGCTATACACTCACAGAGAAACGTGTATAGATCGTCGACTAACTGAATTGATCTAGACATGTATGTCTGGATTGTAAACAAGTTACTGACCACAGCTATGAACCAATCGGACGGGTTTTGGCCAAAGAAGACCCCTACCGTTTTTGGTACTGATCGGTTAAAAATTAGGAGATGGAATGGACCAAAATTTTTTTCCTAGTTGCATCCGACGCTACAATTATAACCCGAACATCACGAAGGTAATCTGACCAAAGAAAAAACATGACTATTTTCATATAGAACGGTCATTATACTTTCATGTGAAAAATAACCAACTCGTTTTTTTCTATGGTGTATATATATTTACTCCTGAAGGATATAGAGAAGATGACAGTATGTCCAATCCGGTAATTGACCTTAAAATTGATAGCAATAAAAATGTATATGTGCTCGGATATGGGAGTTACATGTAAATATTTACATTATTACCATTACCACACTATTGAGCGTAGATTCCGCGCGGGCCGACTTCGCCGGTCAAATGAACAAAGTTTTTTTGTGTGAAAAATAACAAAAATTGATTCATGTTTCGAAAAAAATGCCAGGGTAATCAGATCATTGCAAATATTGCGAAATATTTCTCAGGCTCGGAATAGATTTTCATTTTAGGTCGATCTTGTCCGACTATACTGTTTCATGTTGTCTTGGTGTTTTTATTATTTCCTTCCCGAGCTCAGCAACAAAATTAATAATTTGGATCCACTGTTTCCGAAACCAAACACCATTTATACTCATCTAAGGATAACTTTTCCTTTTGGAAATAACTAAAAATTTTCCCCAAATTTCACTATTCCAATGTTTCTCCCGGATTTTTTATTATTGTTCAATTTATCGGCACTTATTTCCGTTTCCGTATGAAATCATCTATGTGTGTGTTCGCATTTTTTCACTATCCAACATCGATTGGTCTTGTTGCATTTTACCGCAACGCATATGTCCTGAAGGCAGAAAAAAACCAACAACATTTGCTTCCTGTTGTTTATTTGGTATGCGTACGCGTACGTACGTACGTTTGGCTACGTGGCCGACCATGTGAGTCTATGAATTGAACATAAAAGTGTGTGTGTGTGTGTTTGTATTTTGCCAATGTCGGTAGTGTTACGGTTGAGGTTGATTCAACGGAAATAAATCATGTGTGAAGGTGTTACTTTTATGCAGCATTTCTGGCATTTTTGTAACACGTCTGACACTTTTAATACCTCAGCGATGATGAGGATGACGACGAAGTTCCACGTATGTTTTGTCGTTGTGCACACAAAAAATTGCACTACCGACCACTACCGCCAGCGATATTTCCACAAATGTTGGTTGTCTTCCGTGGCCTCCAGTAAGCCATGTAAACGTTAAGTTTTTTATTGAGTTTTTTTGTTTACCACTACACGACCAATTTCCACATGCGGCCTGCAGAATATGTGTGCGGGGTGGTTGGGGGCAAACGCAACAAACACCAAACATCTGTGTGATATTTCAATATCCTGTTGCGTGATATGTTTTGTTATTTTTTCCATGAGACTTTTTATGGTGTTGTTATTTTTTTGTCCAAATTCCATATCTATTTTTTTGTGGTGGAGTCTGTTTCTGTTTTTTCTTCGTGCATTGCTAGGTTTCATATTTGTTTTAGATGCTACGTGGCTTCTCATAAGTCATAAGTCACAAATCATAGACGCATATTTGTTGATGTTTTTCTTTGGTTGTTGTGCTCTTTTTTGTTGTTGTTGTGGATGTTGTTATTGTTGCCTTTGGTGATGCCTCTGACGTGTAGGTATTGTTTAGTTAATACTTTTGCTAACAGGCCTTAAGTCATCTTTCCAGTATTTTTTCTCGCTTGCTTTTGGGGGTAGAGGACCATTTTTTAGTTGCGTTATTGTTATGAGTATGCATGTGTGTGTTTTGCTGTTGGCCATAAATCATATAAGGATTTTCACCAATAACTTAATTTTTATCTTATTTGTTAGCACTGTCGTTGTTTGGTAATTTATATCACGATTCGCAGGATTTTTTTTTTCGTATTCCAAATCTTAGCATGAAGTATAGCAGTTGTTGTTTAGGTCAAAGTTTGGGTTGATATGTAACATTTTAATCAAGTTCGGTTAAATGAAGAGAGACGGATGGCCTTACCCTAGCCTCAGCAGATGAACATCATAGACGTGGATTTTTTAAAGAAAATGTTTTCAAGTACCATCCATAAGAGGCGTGGATTTTTTAAAGAATATTTTTTCAAAGACCATCCATAAGAGGCGTGGATTTTTTAAAGAATATTTTTTCAAAGACCATCCATAAGAGGCGTGGATTTTTTAAAGAATATTTTTTCAAAGACCATCCATAAGAGGCGTGGATTTTTTAAAGAATATTTTTTTTCAAAGACCATCCATAAGAGGCGTGGATTTTTTAAAGAATATTTTTTTTCAAAGACCATCCATAAGAGGCGTGGATTTTTTAAAGAATATTTTTTCAAAGACCATCCATAAGAGGTGTGTTTTTTTTAAACAATATTTTTTCAAAGACCATCCATAAGAGGCGTGGATTTTTTAAAGAATATTTTTTCAACGACCATCCATATGAGGCGTGGATTTTTTAAAGAATATTTTTTCAATGACCATCCATAAGAGGCGTGGAATTTTTAAAGAATATTTTTTCAAGTACTTTCAGAGGCGTGGATTTTTTAAAGAATATTTTTTCAAAGACCATCCATAAGAGGTGTGGATTTTTTAAACAATATTTTTTCAAAGACCATCCATAAGAGGCGTGGATTTTTTAAAGAATATTTTTTCAACGACCATCCATATGAGGCGTGGATTTTTTAAAGAATATTTTTTCAATGACCATCCATAAGAGGCGTGGAATTTTTAAAGAATATTTTTTCAAGTACTTTCAGAGGCGTGGATTTTTTAAAGAATATTTTTTCAAGTACTTTCAGAGGCGTGGATTTTTTAAAGAATATTTTTTCAAGTACTTTCAGAGGCGTGGATTTTTTAAAGAATATTTTTTCAAGTACTTTCAGAGGCGTGGATTTTTTAAAGAATATTTTTTCAAGTACTTTCAGAGGCGTGGAATATTTTTTCAAGTACTTTCAAGGCGTGGATTTTTTAAAAATATTTTTTCAAGTACTTTCAGAGGCGTGGATTTTTTAAAGAATATTTTTTCAAGTACTTTCAGAGGCGTGGATTTTTTAAAGAATATTTTTTCAAGTACTTTCAGAGGCGTGGATTTTTTAAAGAATATTTTTTCAAGTACTTTCAGAGGCGTGGATTTTTTAAAGAATATTTTTTCAAGTACTTTCAGAGGCGTGGATTTTTTAAAGAATATTTTTTCAAGTACTTTCAGAGGCGTGGATTTTTTAAAGAATATTTTTTCAAGTACTTTCAGAGGCGTGGATTTTTTAAAGAATATTTTTTCAAGTACTTTCAGAGGCGTGGATTTTTTAAAGAATATTTTTTCAAGTACTTTCAGAGGCGTGGATTTTTTAAAGAATATTTTTTCAAGTACTTTCAGAGGCGTGGATTTTTTAAAGAATATTTTTTCAAGTACTTTCAGAGGCGTGGATTTTTTAAAGAATATTTTTTCAAGTACTTTCAGAGGCGTGGATTTTTTAAAGAATATTTTTTCAAGTACTTTCAGAGTCGTGGATTTTTTAAAGAATATTTTTTCAAGGGACTTTCAGAGGCGTGGATTTTTTAAAGAAAATTTTTTCAAGTACTTTCAGAGGCGTGGATTTTTTAAAGAATATTGTTTCAAGTACTTTCAGAGGCGTGGATTTTTTAAAGAATATTTTTTCAAGTACTTTCAGAGGCGTGGATTTTTTAAAGAATATTTGTTCAAGTACTTTCAGAGGCGTGGATTTTTTAAAGAATATTTTTTCAAGTACTTTCAGAGGCGTGGATTTTTTAAAGAATATTTTTTCAAGTACTTTCAGAGGCGTGGATTTTTTAAAGAATATTTTTTCAAGTACTTTCAGAGGCGTGGATTTTTTAAAGAATATTTTTTCAAGTACTTTCAGAGGCGTGGATTTTTTAAAGAATATTTTTTCAAGTACTTTCAGAGGCGTGGATTTTTTAAAGAATATTTTTTCAAGTACTTTCAGAGGCGTGGATTTTTTAAAGAATATTTTTTCAAGTACTTTCAGAGGCGTGGATTTTTTAAAGAATATTTTTTCAAGTACTTTCAGAGGCGTGGATTTTTTAAAGAATATTTTTTCAAGTACTTTCAGAGGCGTGGATTTTTTAAAGAATATTTTTTCAAGTACTTTCAGAGGCGTGGATTTTTTAAAAAATATTTTTTCAAGAGAGTTCCGATAACACCTTGCAAAAAAAACATAATATGTATCAACAAAATTACAAACAAATGACTTTCTCAGCTATCCATTACAACATTTAAAACACTAGCCTCCGAAAAGCAACCCTTTTCCTATTGAAAAGTGGCAATACACGAAGTCCATTGTTATTAACAAGCGTTTGTAAAAACAAAACAAACAATGAAAAATGATGAATTTTCATGGACTTAACACCATGAAGGTACCTTAACAAAAGCAAATAAGCGAACCAAAACAAAGTGACAACGCGGAAGTAAGAACAGAGCAATTAGTAGTACTTTTTGACGGACAATCACTCAATCATGTTGTAATGGTGGCATTGAGGAATGCGCGACGGGCAACAGCTACTATTACATTTAATGAATGTTTGAAGGTTTTCCTGTCGGACGAACTAATACAAAAAAGTACCATTTGAGAAAAAATTAAAATCCAATAATGAATTACTGAATATAAATAAACAAGGCAAAAGGTAAATTGTATTTTTGTGTTTATGGGAGTATGACTTTTGTTTGAGAGAAACAATATTAATTTTGTACCAAATGTACTTTAATCATCCTTCCTCAATTATGGATTCTGGAATAGAGTTCTTAGAAAAAAATCGTAATCTTGGATTTTTAATTTTAAAATCCATATCGTCACCTTTAAACGATTTTCTTTTGTTCCAATCAAAATATAACATGAAATATACTGGGCGACCTCATCACCATGTCAATTGGTCCCGTTGATTTTTGGCATTTCAATTTTAAACATGCAGTTTAAAAGGCGTCGAAAACATCAAATATGTCAAAAATACATTGACATTTATGTTTAACTTTTCAACATACGTACGTACATAGAGACACGTTTAACTAGTAAAACTTCATGTGAAGTGCCTTTTTGGCTTCCAGAATAGAAAAAATATAAAAAAATTTGACACAACTCCTGAAACTCCTTGAAGTTGATACAAAAACATTTGTGCTGTCAGTTGAAAGTTTTGTTTGACAATACTCTTTCAAATCCCCTTCTCTTTTTGCCGCATTTATCTCCAATGGATGAAAGTGTTATAAGGAGTTTACATTTCTTTTAAATAAGTTTTTTTTTTCAGCAGCAGCATGCAACTACGTTGATACTTTTTTGTAGACGCATTCTTCTTTTACTATAGTGTCAAAGAAAATGTCACATAACAAAATTTCTCAATGTATCCAAATATTTGAAAGGCACGTAAAAACGTACGTACATATATATTTTGGAACATCGTTTTTTTAGTTGATTCCTATGTTAAATGAAAGTAACACAGAAAGGTCAGACATTGTCAGTTGAAAAAATTTATGTTATATATTGATCGCATATACAGTGAGTCACACTGAAAGTGTGCAGAGGTTGAAGTTGAAAAATTTACAAATTAATGGCTAAAAAACGAGATAGATACAGGGTTCCTTTTGAGAATATGCATAGAATCAAATTCTGAGTCTATTTGTGCATGTCCGTCCGTCTGCCTGTCCATGTTAAATTATAGACAAAGTACAGGTCGCATTTATGATTCGATTTGCACCAAAGTTGACACAGCTCATTTATTTGGCCCAATGATTAACCCTATTGAAATTGGTCCAGATTTAGATATAAATCCATTATTTTTTCAGCAGATGGGTGTACTGATAGATTTCTCGTAAAGTATCGATCACAAAATTTCAGATTTATGCTCGCAGGCGAAAAGCCAAGCAGCCAAAATGGTGTGAATGGTGTTTATGTAACTGTAACGGCCAATTAGGTGCAATTTTGTATTCGTAGATTCCGTACAGTCCGGACTTGGCAACAAGCGATTATCATATTTTTCTTGCATTGCTAAATTTCTTTAATGATAAAAAATTGATATCTAGGGAGGATGGTGAAAATCGACTACTAGAGTTTTTTTGCAAATAAAGAGCAGGACTTCTGTGAGAGAGGCACGGATTTATTTTTCCCCAACCTAATATAATTACCTCCACAGGAAGCAAATTAGTCAAATTGGTCCACTTCTGCGTGAACCATCAGCTGCCTCGCTTTTATATACCTTTTGAGCTGCGGCATTCTCATCCACTCTCACAACATGACCTAGCCAGCGTAGTCGCTACATCTGACTACGTCAATGTCCGAGAATGTATGGTACAACTCATAGTACATTCGACGGCGATATTCACCGTCAACGCAGATCGGCCCATAGATCATTCGGAGAAATTTTCTCTCAAACACTCCAAGAGTAGCCTCATCTGTTTGCGTAAGTACCAAGTACCTTGTTCTTAAATTGCTTACTCAGACCATAGTTGCATTTATTGGCGAACACTATTCATCTCTGAATTTCAAAGCTGATGGTATTAGTTTTGTTTAAGGCGGTACCGATGAATATAAAATCGTTCTCAACTCGAAGCTGTAGTTTTCAAGTTCCACAGTTGATCCGTATCTACTAGATCTTAAAACTGTGGACGTTTTGCGCGTTGATACCATCAGCTTGGTCCTTTCGCCATTTACTGCCCACTTAGGCAGACTCCTTCTCAATTCGTTCAAAGATGGCTGTTACAGCTCACAATGTTCGACCCATTATGTCGATGTCGTCGGCATAGGCGAGTAACATATGCTGTTTGGTGTACGGAGTGTCATTCCTGTTCACATTTGCATCTTACATGACCTTTTCCAGCAGGATGTTAAAAATGTCACACGACAAACTGTCATCTTGTCGGAATCCTCTTTCGGTATCGAAGGGCTCCGAGAGGGCCTTTCCGAAATTAACTGCTGACTCTGTGCCAGTTAATACTATCCTGCATAGCCAGCCGTATTATTTTCCAGGAATCCCGAACGCCGACATGGCTTTAAATACCTCTGAGTGGATAAAGCTATTGAATGTGGTTTTATAATCGACGAATAGGTGGAATGTGCCGACGTGTTATTCAAGTGTTTTCCAGGATTTGGCGCAGAGTGAAAAGCTGGATTTGTCAGGTCTGAAGCCTCATTGATAAGATACAATAAAATGATTGACCATTGGTTTTAGTCATTCACACATCACTCTAGATAGCAGTTCATATGCGATGGGAAGGAGACTAATTCCTCTATAGTTGGTACATATCGTCTTGTCTCCTTTTTGCCCAGGACAGAGGATGCTGAGGTTTGAATCATTAGGCATGCATTCTTTTAGCCAAATTGTAATAATCAGTTAGCTCCTGATCAGCGTCTTACCACCTGCCTTAAATAGTTCGGCTGGTAATCCATCGACACCGGCTACTTTATTATTATTCAGCCGATTAATTGATACTCTGACATCTCTTGGCTAGGTACAAACTATACCGTCATCTCTTATTGGTGGGGCATCTTCTTTGCCGTTACTATTTGATACCACAAGCTTTGCAGAATGCTGCTTCCAGATTCTCATCACGCTGTCTGCATCTGTCACCAGGTTTCCTTCTGCCTTCGGTTTGGTTTTTTATTCATTGATAAAATTTCCGAACTTCATTGTGACTCCTGTACATCTCGATTTGTTCACGCTTACGTTTTTCTTTTTTTTTTTTTTTGAAAATACTTCTGCTTTTCCCCATAATTCTCTCTCATATTGCTTTTTGCTACTACTTTTAAAATTGTTGCTACTACTTTTTGGATTTCATTGGGTGTGAAATCTCTGGATGTATTTTGGTATTTTGAATTACTGACAGGGTTGTAAATCTTCCTACCAAAAATTATCAATATTGGTCCACGTTTTACGACAGACCCTTATAACGATACGTCTCAAATTTCAGTATTTTAGGTAGTTGGTTACGCTTTTAGTTTGGTATTTTGAATTTTCATTGGATGGCACATATTCTTAACAAGAATTATCAACATTTGGCCAATTTTTAGTATATCCTAATTGTCCGACAGTAAACCTCATTATCCGATATTTTTAGAATTAATTGACTTTCATACGATGTTAAATCTTCCTACCAAAAATTTACCATGACAAAGCCCGCCATATATAGAATTCGGAAATGATTACAGCGTTCACAACGATTAAAAAGATCACACCGGCCGAAATTACCGACGTTTTGTTGATGACAATTTATATCAGAAACTTATATATTTGCCTTGGTATGAGTACATTTAATTAACCTTGCGATATTTTCTTATTATTCTCATGACAATTTTATCTAAAGTATATTATCTCATCTCCAAAATGTATTAATTTACTGAACGATACTCATAATTGTGGTTTTAATTACAATAAGGACCACACTTCACTAGTTTCGTCTGCTGCTTTGTTTTGCACTTTCACTTTTAGCAAACATATAGTCCTCCTTCCAAACACAAGGTTTCTATTGTTCATAAATAATTTCAAATGCCCAAAAGAACACTAAACTCACATGGAATGGAATGCCCAAGGACAATATATACGTAGTTAAGAATATCTATGTATGTTCGTGTGTGTGCAATAAGTGCATGACTACAATTGAAATTGGCGACAATGTTTTTATTTCACCACAAGTATGAGTACTTATGTATTACCTAGAGCACGCACACACACACTCATCCATAATACCTAGAACTAGAAGTAAATTATAACCCTGAAGTCGTTCATTTCATTGCAAGGATATATGTATGGATGTGTGTTGGTTTGTTGCTCCACCCAAAGGAAAGTGCAAGGAATGTCTACGATGATTGCACAGGAATGTTTGAAATTAATTTACTGTTTTTTCTATGTCTGTACGACGTCAGTGTGGATAGCTGGATGGTTGACTGGCTGACAGTCATACAAGGACAATTTTTAAATCATTTGGGAGTAAATGTAGAAATTGTGATTTTTAATAAGAAATTCTAAGAAAGATACAGACGTGCTTATAATATGTGATACTACTTTCTGCGAAGTAATATGTTTGGCTTGAGACACGTTTTAGGATAAGTTAAAACCTTGAAAGAAGGTGAAAGTAACATTTATGGTGATACTTGACAGATACTGATACCCAAAAGAAAATGTCATTGGTAATATAACCAGGTGGTGAAGAACAATACTATACTGGTCCATAACTGTGGCCTATATCGTGTTTAGCTATTATAATGGGGCCACACAAAACTAAAGCCCAATGGTATGTAAGACCGCGAAATATTGGTCCTAGACGATACCGATAGTCATATCTCGGCAATCTGAGTAGATTTAGACATGTGTGTCCGTCCGGCCGTCTGTACATTATAATTTGTAAACACGATACAGGCCACATTCATGGACCAGTCATCAGAAAATTTTGCATTTAAGACGGATTTTTTGCCAAAAAAATGTCATTTTTGTTTTTGGTAATGATCGGTTACTATATAGGGGATGGAATAGGCTAAAATGAATGAATCAAGATTTTTATGTGAAAAATTATAAAATGTGCATTCTATGGCATTATATTTACCCTAGAAGGAGGGGAAGTTGACAGTATATCCAGGCGGTTTGATTGACCATAAAATTGATACTAATTATTTGATGTGCGTAGTCGAATGTGGGAGTTATATGTAAATATTTGCAGGGGTCCATATATTCTGACATTGTTTAATTATGATCCGGGTTTAAGCTCCGCAGTAGTTAAAGTTCAATGATAGTTGTATAGGGTCCGTCCGACTAAACTGCTACTGGCTACTAATCGATGGTTGAATACTGGGTACTTAGGAGTTTTACATAAATAGAATACCTACATAAGTTTTTTAATAGTATAGACTCTATTTTTTTAAATATGAAGAATTGACAGTTGTTTGGAAATTACCAATTAATGGAGGACTCTTAAGATATTTATAGATAGATGTGAGGTGTAGATTTAAACAAGACACCTATGACACATTAAAAAATAGAGGACCATTATGATATTTCCTTTAGATAATAGACCTTATGAGCTTTAATAGAATATCCATCCGCAGATAGACTGAGAGTCTTCCTACAAATGAAACAGCAACGGTTCGACAAATTCCTTTCTGTAAAAGAGCCCTAGGCTCTAAATGGGGGTTTAATCCAAAGATGATACTCTCGATATATAAGAGCGTTATAAGAATAATAATATAACGCTATTATATATAATAATAAGAATCATTCAATTATACCCATATGTAGTCTGGTGGACAGCGATGGACAAAATATGTAATGTAAAATCATCAAATGTCTAGGTATATGTGGGACAATGCAGGCAACATCAGCTAGGGGTTTGGAGACTATATTGTACACGCTATTGGCAGTACACGCCGAGCGTGAGAGGAAGACAGCGAAACGTTGGAACATTTCCTATGCCACTGCCCAGCTATTTCAAGACTTCGAATGCAATTCTTGGAAAATTATGAGTTCTAATGTATTAACATAAATCCGTCCTGTTAGTAGTACTGTAGTCCGATCTGTTTAATGATGATCGGTAGTAACACCTGATCCGACTACACACCTATTATCCGATGACGTGCAGTCTTCAACTGCAAATGGATTCACACACATATTACTCCTAAATGGCCACAGAAATCCTCTCAAAGTCAATCCCTGTCTACATAAGCCCCTCAAGGGGTTTATATCTAAAATTTCTCTGTAGAAATTGAGGTAAGCTTTTTTTAATAAAAAAACTCTGTGGGGAGATATTCGTTATATATTAAGTGATACCATATTGAGAATATGTATAAAATCACTTTCTGAGTTTATTTATGCATGTCCGTCCGTCTGTTGATTTTAAACAAAGTACAGGTTGCATTTATAATCCGATTTCGATGAAATTTGGTACATCTCATTTATTTGGTCTATTGAAATTGGGAAAAGTCGATTCAGATTTAGATTTAGCTCCCATATATAGTTTCGCCCCTTATTAGGTAAATTATGCACCAAAGTCCCTGTAAATCTTTCGATTTGCACGAATTTCAGCATAGCGTACTGAATTATGTCTAGAATGATGTGTGATAAGTTTCGCGAAAATCGGTTCAGATTTAGATATAGGTCCCATATATATTTTCGTCCGATTTAATGCAAACGATGCACCAATGTCCCTATATATATATATCGATTTGCACGAATTTTGGCATATCGTACTAAATAAGTTTCGTGAAAATCGGTTAAGATTTACATATATTTCCTATATATATTGATGTAAATGATGCACTAGGCCGATAGACACAACATACTGAAGTTAATATAAATTAATCTCTGGCAAGTTTCTTTGAAATCGGTTCAGCTTCCATACATAATTTCGGCCTATTTATGTTGATTGGTTGAAAAACTGGGGTAGGAACTGCAACATACCGAAAATAAAACGGGGCATTTTTGGTGGGTATTTTAAAACATTAAATGCTATGCAATAATTTCTGAACAGAACTTTTTTATTCACCAGGAAACCGAAATGCCACATTATAGCCAATTCGATGAGAAATTTTGCTTCAAATATCCCGGAACAGGGCTTATACAGGATTTCATTTCTGGGAGGCCCGCAGGTACAAAATGAAAAAAATCGCTGTTGCAAACATACATTTAGTGTGAAGCAAAATCATTTCGGGGGAGCCCAATCATCCCGGGCAACTTCTTTGGCTAAGTCGGTGTCCCGGAATGTTAAATGATGGCTGATGGTTCTATTTTAATGGCTCTACATGTATGTCAGCCTTTAAGAACCCTTCATAACAAATTACAGCCACATCGGTGGGAAAAAGTCCTCACTATATCGAAAATGGTTTGGTACCGTTATATTGAGATATACCAAAACTTACACCTATATTGATCAATTTTGGTAGGAAAGTTTAACACCTCATGAGAACATGAAAAGTCAAAATAGAGTCAATTCGGTTAAAAAATGCCAAACACTTCAAAATACAGAAATATGGTAATGGTACCAATAATGATAATTTTTAGTACATATATTTTCTATGTAATGATAATTCCTAATATAATATCAGCCAATTTAGTTGAAAGACGTGACCCTACTCCCCAAAAAAACCGAAATTTGGATTGTATCGTTATATAAAGGCAACCCAAAAGGGAGCAAATTTCGAGGCTCTATCTTCGACATTCAAGCTCTGTTTTCAACAAACATCCAGACGGATAGAATTTTATTCTGATGAAGAGTATTTTTTATGGGGTCTCCGACGAATCTTTAATGAATGAATGACGAATTTAATATGCACTCCACTTCTTGAGGTAGGGTATAAAAAACCGTCTTCAGTAAAAACTTAAATCTTTTCTATAAAAATGTGAGATCATATACAGGAAATCCTGATATTTAATTTCTTAATAGACAGTTAAAAATATTTCTAAGAGGTTGCTGAGGTGTTCTTATACATAGAACACCTCTGGATATATGACCTCTAAAAGGTCTTTTATTAATAGAATACTGTTTCGGCTTTTCTTCTATAAGCATTAGCTCTCGAATACGTCTTCTATACGTAGAATAGCTCCGATAAGTCGGTTACAGTTGGAGGCCCACAGACGTCTGTCTGTGGATAAAAAATTGCAATAGTTATTCTACAGATAGAAGTCGGGTAGAAAAAAAAAACTAAGTAAAAAAAGAGGTTTCCACAGGAAAAAATGTATGAGATTGCATGGAAGAAAGATTCAACAATTGAATTGAATTTTGTAGATAATATAGTATAGGTTCGGTCATTGTAGAGGTCATTCTTATTGAGAGGCAATTATTACCGATTTATATACCGTTTATAATTGTTATTCCCAAAGTCCCATACTCTCGATTTTGTACTATGTCTCTTCATTTCTTTCTTACCTCCATCGTGTTTGAGATTTTTTAATTTGTTTTTGCACCTAAGATAATTGCCCGAGTGTTGTTGACATTTTCAAGCAGGAAATTGTTGGGAGTTTCCTGAACATAAACAAGGACGACAAGAACAACAACAAAATTCAACGTGGACACTCGCAGTTCGGTAGCAACGTCTGTTTTTGCTTCGTTTATAAATGACAATATTGGTCGGAGAAACAATCATCAGAGACCAGAGTCTGAACTTATTTTTTTGTTTCCTCTTCTAAGAAAGCAAAATTTAATTTTGCGGTTAAGCAAAGGATGTCCAGTAGAAAAAGAAAATGAGAAAAACCAACACGAAACAAACATGAATGAAGAGAAAATAAAGTCATGTCAGGAAAAAATTGAGAAAGTTGCCACAAAAAAAAACAAGGCGAAAAAAGCAATTGAAAGTTTTCCCCTAAGGTATGGCCAGCAAATAACGGCAGAGTTGGTCAAACTTTAATTTTGAAAATGTTGTTATTACCAAAAAACAACAACAACTCAAAATTTAATCCTTAAAGTTCAGCTAATGATTGACTTGTTGGCAGATTTTTGTAGGTGTGTTTTTGTTTTATTTTTATAGAAGCGACTCAGTCGCATTTCATGGCAATCATAAAAACTCTTTTTGCCTCTGTTGGGCTTACAACCTTGTTAATGGGAATTTTATAGCGGCAACATGCCCCACAGATTACTTTAGATGTGCACATCACTGCACACTGTGCTGCTGGTTATCCTCTAAGCTCTAAAACATTTCGTATTTACTCACACATATGCCACGACATTACGACACAGCAGCAGCTTAGGAACGTCCGTTCACATCCGCATCTACTACAACTAGGACTAACCGACGACGGCCAAGTGGTCTATAAAATAAGCCAACCTTTCAAACTCAATAACTCCCCAGGTCACATACGTTACGTTGCTTTCATTTTATGTTGATCTCATGACCATCAACTTGTACCAACGCCATCCACCTCCTGCTCCTCCCAACCTTTGACCAGTCGCATATGTGTTTACACACGGCAGCTGATATGCGTTGCATCAACTTAATTGCCCCTTGAAGAATACCTCTGGTTTTTGTGTGTGGAACAAAAACAACAACAAAAAGCAGCAGAAAACATTTTAAGTGTAACTTCCTGTGCAATGTTTAGAGTTGGACAACGTGTGCACTCAATGTTTGGGTTTAGGTATGTGCAAGTGTGTGTTTGTGTTCAGGTCGTCGTTGTCTCATCTTTCGATGGCTTTTACAGATTTTCACGTTTGCGGTATGGAGGATTGTGGGGTTGTTAGATAATGTCAAGTTAGGAAATTAGAAAAATCGTCTCAAAACCATTACAGAATTTCTAAAGGGTAAAATGAGGCATTTAAAGGGCTTAAGTTCTCCAAACAACTTGTATAAGAACAGACCTTACAAAGCTCTTTTAGATTTAAGGCAATTCATGGCTTCCAGATCCGCATCCCGTAGTTTCGGATGAAATTTAAAAAATTAAGTAACTCTCACATCCGAGTACATACATCACCAAAATAGGTATCAATTTAATGGTCAACAAATCATCTTGGATATATTATCGACTTCTCTGGTCTATATCTTTTCGAAGGAAATACACCTTAGAATACAAATGCTGTAATTTTTTATTCAACGGCTTTGAACCGTTTAATGCTAACCTTCGAATTTCGTGACGCCTGGTACATAACAGTGGCCTGTATATTGATTGCAAATCTTAATGGGTGGACTAGACAGAGTCAGCTAAAAGTGATGTCATTTTTATAGATATGATAGATAAAAAAGTCGTTAAAATCGACAGGACCGAAATGTTATAACCTCTACCATGAAATGGATATTTAAACTATCTGAAGTCGATCTGAACTTTTATATTGATACTATGTCATCGTAAATTGTGGACTACGGCCTTGAGCATACGGGAAATAAGCTTTTTACTACATAGCTGGCTTGTGGCAGAACATTTGTTCCATAAACCGAGCTAAACATAGATTTCCAAGCAGCTTGCGTGTAGCTCTTCCAATTTGAAAGACGATCTTTCCATAGGATTCGTGGCCTTCCCTTTCTGCGTGAGCCATCACTTGGCCCGCTTTAATATGCCTTTTGTAATGGGGCATCCTCATCCATTCTTACAACATGATATAGCCAACATAGTCACTGCAGCTCGATACGTCTGACAATGCCGATGACCGAGAATAGATGGTACAACTCAGGGTCACCGTCAACACAAATCGGACCATCGATCTTTCGGAGAATTTTTCTCTAAAACACTCCAAGAGCTGCCTCATCTGCGTGCGTAAGTACCCATGCTTCCGATCCATATAACAGCACGGATAGTATCAGCGTCTTGTAGAATGTGAGTTTGGTCTGGCGAGAGGTGGCCTTGTTTCTAAACTGCTTACTTAGACCACAGTAGCATCGGTCGGCCAAAACTATTATTCTCCGAATTTCAAAACTGGTGTCATTATTTTTATTTATGGCGGTACCAAGGTATATAAAATATTTGACTTTCTCGGAACTAAAATTGTTCTCAAGTTCGACAGTTGAACCGAGTCTACTGGACGTCTTGCGCATTGATACCATAATCTTGGTATTCTCGCCATTTATTACCAGACCCACTTTAGCAGACTCCTTTTCGAGCTGTTTACTAGTTCGACTTTAATATAGGGTCTAAACAATAGGGGTATAAAAATCTTCGGAAGGTCTCTTATAGCAAAAATACCTCCCAAAGTCATTCTATGAATAAATAATAAATATTCTATTTAGAGGCCTCCGAAAGATTTTCTATAGGAAGAGGTCCATAAATCGGCAAAAACAAACTCTAGGTGGCATTCTATATATAAAGGAAATGTATTTTGAATATAAACAGGTATTATGATGTTATATGGATAGGTGGACTTCGATAAGTCTACTATTGATAAAAAAATACCTCTGACAGGTCTACTTTATAGTGGGATGTACTGGAAATAAGTTTACATAGCTGGACCTTAATAAAGGGTCCTTTCCAGTAGGAGTATACAAATATTCAACATGTATTTTAAAGCTGTAGGACGTCCAAAAGTTTTTTTATGAATAAAATATCTCCAAAAATATACTGTAGACAACTATCGATACATGTTTTACTCCGATAGATTTTTTATATGGCCTGTTCCCGTACTGCAAAAGAATCTACTAGTTTTTACTACTTTATGATATCGAAGAAAATATTAAAATCGAGTAGATTCTTGGAGTACGGAAACAGACTAATAGTTAGAGATTCATTAATCTCTCTTTTTATAAATATAATAAAAATGGATATGAAACTTCTATGAGTATATGACCTCCTACAGATGTTCTATAGGTTGAAGACTTCTTCGACTGCTATTCTATAAATGAACCCCTCCAGGATGTTTTCTGGGAATAAAGATTCCCGAAAGATTTTCTTTTCGTCAAAATTCTCGAAAAAAAATATAATATTCTTTGAAAGCTTCCCCAAGTTTTCTATGGAAAACCTTAGACCCTCAAAATACAAAAAATTGAAATGCGATCTTCATATGAGGGATATGTACACGGCTCGATACGAAAGCTCTATCATCATGGACATATCGATTATTGTTCAAATTACATCCTATTGGTTTGAAAACTGCGACAAAACATTCCACAACTTAATTGGAACTGGATCCTTACTGGATTCTTCAGATTATGAAAATTTTCCCAGTATAATTTACTCACCCTTCTCGAACCCGAATTGACAAACCTCATCCTCATTAGTTAGAAAATGCATTAGGACCACGAAAATCACTCCGACCAGTATATTATTGATAAAAGACATATGGGAGGACTTCTATATAGAGGACTTTAGACATGTCTTCTTTGCATAGAAGACTTCCGACCGATAATCTATGGATATGGATACATTCTACAGATTGAAAACTTCTGAAACCCCTCTATTGGATAGAAGACGTCGAAAGCTCCGGCATGTCTTCTGTAGAAAATGCATTAGGACCACGAAAATCACTCCGACCAGTATATTATTGATAAAAGACATATGGGAGGACTTCTATATATAGGGTTTTAGACATGTCTTCTTTGCATAGAAGACTTCCGACCGATAATCTATGGATACCTTCTACAGATTGAAAACTCCAGAAAACCTTCTTATGGATAGAAGACGTTCAAAAGCTCTTCTATAAATGTAAGACCTCCGGCATGTCTTCTGTTAATAAAAGTCTTCCGAAAGGTCTTGTATGCTTAGAAGTTCTGGTAAAGGTTTAATTTGACAGAAGCCCCCGGAGTTGTCTTCTACTGAAGTAAAACATCCGAGAGATCTTCTATAAACAAAAGTCCTCAGAAAAGTATTTTATACGTAGATAATCTTCGGAAAGTCTTTTATGGAATACGTCCAAAATATTTTCTATATTTTCTGCTTAATGGACCTGCGAAAGGCCTTATATATGTAGCAGTTCTCTCACAGATAATTGCAAACAAGATTGGTCGGGCCGAAATATGTATTTCCTTTACCGTAAAGTGGTCCCGCAAAATAGCTAAAATCAATCGGAGTGATGTGCCAAAACAATAGTTATTTCCGATAGCAAAATATGTAAATTGAAACCGGATCCTTACATAATGGATGTGGGAAATTGTTTTCCCCGAAGAATTTCGTTTGTTCTCCAAGAATCCTGGCCAAGGACAAACAAAATACCTATTTTATTGATAAAAGACATCTGACACGGCTTCTATATAAAGGACTTTACACATATTTTTCTATGGATAAAAGACTTCCGACATATAATATATGGACATTTGACCGTCTACAGGTCTTCCATAGGTTCTGACAAGCCTTCTATGGATAGAAGAAGTTCGACAGCTCTTCAATAAACATAAAAGAACTCGGAAAGATATTCTATGAGTATACGTTTTCGAAATATATATTCTGTGGATAGAAGCCCCCAGACATGTGTTCTACTGATGAAAAGCCACAAAATTAGAAACTTTGGTAAGCTTAAATGAGCCGATTAAACTTTACTCCACCATAAAGTGGTCGTTTAAAGTGATGAGCCAAAATTGTCGTACTTTTCAATAAAAATAAAGTTTCCAAACATTGGTCTTTGAAAAACGCATGCGAAGAAGTTTTTTTTTTAGATGGACGCTTAAAATATCGAAAATGGGGGCGGGATCCATATATGAGGGCTATGTATACCATAATAAACATACCAAAATTGAGGCATATTCTTTTAGAGATGTCAAAACTATTTTTGTATAAGTTTTTAAACCTCTTATTTGACCTGGGTTGCGGGTCAGATTCCAATCCATTTGTTCGGAAAATGTAACCAATGTACCAATATTGAAAACGAATATCTTCTATCCTCTAAGAATCCGGAATGCCAAATTGGACCTTCTTCAGTTTGAAAATGTCCTGAGACTATAAAAACCACATAAGTTTAACGGAACCTGGGCTATGTCACTATAATGAAAATTCTCTGTGAAGGGAGTTTTGTCATCCTCCAAGAACCGAGAATGCCAAATCACAGACCCCTTGGTTGACAAATGCGGCCAAAAGCTTCATAATAGGGAAAATGTTGAGGAACCTTATATTGGATCTATGTCATAATATGGACCTAAATCGGAAATTTTCTGTGAAGAAATTTTAATATCCACTAATAACCCATAATGTCAAATTACCATCACTTCGGACATGGACATACATCGACCATTTATTTCGAAGATAATTTTATACAAACCCATAATATAAAATGACAATCACATCGATTGGAAAATGAATCTAGGACCAAACTAGGATATTCAATGATCCTGAATGCAAAATCACAGCCAGACACGAACATCTACATATAATGAACACTTTGTGTCAGAAGTTGTGACCCATTGTGAAAACGGAATGATAAATTACAGCCTCCTCGGACCTTAAGAATGCAGAAAATGGCAAAAAATGATGCGGGACATTTATATGGGCAAATTTATTTCTAAAAGCAACTTATTGCTCTTATTCCCATATTACGGTCTCTTCGGCTGAAAATGAGCCAAAATTTATAATTTACTGCAAAGATATTTGTTACCCTCTCAGAAACCGAAAAGTCGATTACATCCCCGTCGGTTGGAAATGGACTACGTCAAAACAAGGACCTATACTGAATATGTTCAGTATTCCCAAAAAGAAGCCGGCACTTTTATGAGTTTATATCAGATCATGGCTAGTGGTTGAGGTTTCGGACCATCAACATAAATTGAGCGGGGTTATGTCAGATCATGAACATATATTCAGCATTTTCTGCGACAGAATCCTATACTTTCTGATGTGAACGTTTTAGAGGCAGAGTTTAAAAAAACTCCACATTAGCCACACTTAAACTACTATTAAAGTGATATCAAATTCATGTTTCCTTTCGGTTCGTCTCCTCGGATTCGAACTCAACCAGCCACACGTCTCAACACGCAGTATGTGAAGGAATCTTAGTGGTTTGAAAGACTATAAAGAAATTTTGTTTCTAGGTTGATGATGTTCTCCGTGGTATGTCCGTATATCCATTTCCTCATAGATTGAATTCTAATCGAGGTTTGACTTTTGGTTAAGTTGGGTAAACACGCAACAGCCTCAAACAACAATGGTCTCCACCAAACAGCCGCATGGTATCGAATGCGAATGCAGCCCTCCTAACTCCATAGAAAACAAGGACAAATACTTTGTCACACCAGAGCCGTTGCCGCTATCAGCATCATTTCGAAACCTTAAACGATTTTGTAGAGGTGGATGTGTGTCAACCATGGAATCATTGAATATTGGAGCAGGATGAGTAGCGGTTGGTTGGATGACTGGCTGGTCGGTTGGTAGGTTAGATGGTGGTGGGGAGCATGTGTAAACAGCCCCAAGTGTAGGCCATAGAAAATGCATAATCAAATGCATGTGTGTGTGTGTGTGTGTGAATGCGTATGAGTGTTACTACATGTATTGTTGTGCATTTGTTCAGAGGGGAGGCATTCTTGTTGTTTAAAGGTGCATTACACAGGAATTTGGCCCCCGAGCACTACGGAAAGATCTGTGTACTTAGTAATTACGGCATTTGTTGTCAGTGCTCCAATGCAGGCATAAAATACCAACCAACCTCCTCCAGTTTGTTTTGTGGGAGGAGGTGGGTTTTCATTTTGTGATTTGAAAATGTTTCTTTAACGTTGACATCTGTCACACCCTTGTGTGCAATTATACGCAATTTTGATGACTACGTAACGCATCTCACCTCTGGATGTTTGTCGGTGTCGGTTGGTTGGATGGTTCGGCCTGGTTGTTTTGCTTGTATTTAGCATTTGCTATGCCTTGCTCCCATTACTGTTTTGCAAACAAGGCAATACAATGTTAATCTTTTTTTCGGTGTGTGTTAACTTTGTGGCTTAAAGGATTGCTGTTGTTGCCATCAGCCTGCAAATTGGTACATTGGACAAAGCGAAAGGATTGAAGTAAACATCATTGAACACAAATGTCAGAGTTGGGGGGCGACATAATCTTGACTAAATGAAATTTATTTGAAAGCAATTAGAAAATTTGTGCTTCATAAACATTTTTAAATTGTTTTCATTTGAACGTAGGTGCGTGAGTGCATGTGGAGTGGATCAATCAGACTTGTTGGAGAACAGTTTGGGGAAGGAGATCTTTATTAAGAAATTCTTTGCAAATTATTAAGATTAGGTATGTACATTAATAGATGCATATTCATTGCCACAGACCTTGTGCCGTTATGTGTAAGCTTCCGTGGAGAGAATATATCCTTTATATTTCTCCTTTTTTTAAATTGACAATGAAATAAAAAGAAAACATTCCATTGACTCAACATATGATAAAATAAATAAATCAGGTAAAGACATAATTTGGTCCGGAGGGATAGAACTTTGTATACCCTCAACCATGAGATGGACATTAAAAAAATTGAACAAATTTTTACAGCCGGCTTAGGTTACTTATCGTGGACTCTATTCCCAAAAGGAATCCTTTCGTATACATGCCTTAATAGAATCATTGCTTGAGTACTTATTAAGGTGTCTTGCAGTAGAATCCAGTCCTATCCTTGCCTGAGTAGAATTCTTCCGTATCCTTGCTGGAGTAATTAAGGTGACTTGCAGCAGAATTCTTCCGTATCATTGCCTGAGTACTTATTAAGGTATCTTGCTGTAGACTCCTCCCATATCCTTCATTAGGTACTTATTAAGGTCTCTTGCTGTAGAACCCTTTCGTATCCTTGCCTGAGTAGAATCCATCCGTATCCTTGCTGGGGTACTTATTAAGGTATCTTGCTGCAGAATCCTCCCACATCCTTGCCTCAGTAGAATCCTGGGGTACTTATTAAATTCTTATGAAGTATAATCATTTCGTATCCTTGCTTGGGTATTTATTAAGGTCCCGTATCCTTGCCTAAGAAGAATCCTTCCGAATCCTTGCTAGAGTATTATTATGGGATCTTCCTGTAGAATCCTTCGGAATTTTTGTTGGAGTCCTTATTAAGGTATCTTGCTGTAGAATCCTTTCGTATCCTTGCCTGAGTATTATCCCTCCATATCCTTGCTGGAATACTTATTAAGGTCTCTTGCTGTAGAATCTTTCCATATCATTGCTTGAGTACTTATTAAAGTCTCTTGCAGTATAATCCTTCCATATCATTGTTTGGGTACTTATTAAAGTCTCTTGCAGTATAATACTTTTGTATCCTTGCTGAGTATAATCCTTCTGTAGATTCCTCACGTATCCTTTCTTCAGTACTTATTTAAGGAATATTGCAGCCTCTTGAGTACTTATAAAGGTCTCATGCTGTAGAATCCTACTGAATACATATTGAGTGATCTTTTGCAGTAGAATTCATTTGTAACCTTGACTGATTAGAATCCTCCTTGCTTGAGTTAAATTCCTTCCGTATACTTGCTGGAGTACTTATTAAGTTCTTTTGTGGTAGAATCCTCCCGTATACTTGCTTAAGTACTTAGTAAGGTACCTTGCAGTAGAATCCTTTCTAGTCCTTGCTAGAGAGCTATGGTATCTTTCCATTAAATCCCGTAGTATATTTCATCAACAGTCCCACTTATTTGAACAATCAGAATCCCAACTGCTGTGAGAGTACACTTACCCAGTACTCAGAATCCTAGTATCCCATTACATTTCTCACCAAGAACACTTATCCTCTTCTCGACTTCGAGGGATGGCAAAGCTACCAATCACATCTCGGGCTTAAGTTTTCTTCGTGTATAAAATTAGTACTGAATAAACCATGGGTAGAACTAAAAACACCCTTATTTCTCTTTCTCTCTTGCACCTGGAACAGATTTTTCTCTTGCGAACCGTAGGCCCCGACGAGCATACTCCAGCCTAAGGAGAAATCTGTCGTTACAATGCCCCTGAAGATAAACGACATTGGACGCTTCAAATTGCTTCAGTCCATGCCTAAAAGAAGGATAATTTTTCTCTGTGGTCCATATATTGGATGAAACCATTACCAAAACTTTGAAACACTACTCGGGCTGCAGAAGCAAAACTTTTGCTTTTGCTAAATTTCCCGAAGATTATATAAGATACTAGCAGACCCGGCAAACGTTGTTTTGCCGTATCAAAATTGCATTAATTTAGGTTTTTTGTTTTTTTAACATTTTTCAAGAGAAGCTCAAGATTTGTTCTATGTTATAAAATCAACACATAGCATAAACCTGAATCATAGCCTGAAACAAATGCCTCAACAATTTAGCTAGCTAAGTAGTAACAACTACCCTATATGTTACCTTTAATTCGGTATTTCATGTAGGGTAAGAAACTTCTCTGTAAATTGTGTTTTTTCAAGATTTTTGCGTATTTTTCTAAAAATTGTCTTTTATAAAAACCTTCCCACTTCAATTACGGTCCCGCCGTTCTCAAAATGATGAGTTACTACACGTTTCTTACATCATTTTTATAAGTAGATTTAAATTAATTTTACTTCAGTTTGATAAGTTATTATTTTTTTCGTATGAATTGGTGTCGGAATACTTAACGTCGATAAGTACCCAATCTCTAATCGGGCAAAACGAAACGAAAATATATAGCGCGCCATCTTTCGGACGAACTTCAAATTAAACGGAAACACTCCTCACGCCCCATATAATATATACATAAAGTTTGGTCAAAATCGGTGTAGTAGACAAAAGACTAAATATTGCGCCATCTGTCGGATGAACTTCAAATTACACAGAAACACTTCTCCCGCCCCATAGAACAGTTTGGTCAAAATCGGTGCAGTAGTTCTTGAGTTACGGTGCAAAAACACAAAAGAACTACACAGAAACACTCCTCATGCCCCAAAGAGGCTGTATATACAATTTGGTAAAATCGGTGCAGTAGTTTTTGAGTTTAGCGATCACGAACATACACGTAATTTTTATATATATAGAGATTATCTAATCTTGGTCAAAAACTCATCACAATATGACACCGGATTGCGAGTTTTTGTTCAAATGTGCAATTTTTTTGAAATACCTCCAGCCTCATAAACTTTCCAGTAATAAAAACTGTTGCTGTTAATGAAACGAAAAAAAGAAGGACATATCAGAGCACCTCCTTCATATGAGGAAATCACCTGTACCACCGAAATAGTCCTTTTCACTGCCACTGATAACATTTGAACGTAATAATCAAGTTTCCACAAACTTAATCGCGTCAAACTAGCAACAGTTTAATAAAAGTAGCATTAGTCATAATTTATTAAAATAATTATGTCTACGAGACTATATTTTTATCACAAAATTAATTGTAAAAATTCATCTAAACTCAATTCATTTTTTTTACAGATATCTTAAATACACACTTGTCGCACATACGCACACATATCTGCATATAACAATACCAAATCCTATAACATTTATCTTGATTTACTTTATACAGATCACGTCCTATACATTCATCCTCACATACAAAAATAAACCAAACAATTCAACTACAATACGCTCACACATTGATGACTTTAGATATATTCCTCCTGTCAGCATTCAATAGGTATAAATAATAACAATTTACTATGGCATACGGATAAATATATGCAGGCAGACAGACAGTTAGATAGACATATAGACACGCTTACGCAATTTGCCAAAAGGTAATAAAAGCAATTTATCAAAATTTCCTGCCAACAAAGCAAGCAAACAACAATGTTACGCATTACAATATGGCAAATAACAATTGCAGAACAAAAAAATCAAAGCAAATCTGATTAAAAGTGAGTTGAGGGATGAAGGATGAATTTGTGTTAGACAAATAAGCAGTAGTGGGTATGAAATGTGTACATGACACATGTAGTATAATAAGAATAGAAAAAGGTTTTTGTAAATGATGTAAAAATATTGGAGGACCACTTACCTTATTCAGCTGAAAAGAGAAAAAGACAAAAATACATTAAAATATGGAATAATTTCAAATACACTTAAAACTATATTTCAAAAACATATTGAAATTTATTCTATAGATAAGTCATACTATAAAGCAAGAAAATATTCTTAAGTTCGCCGGGCCGAACTTTTTTGTTCCTCCATCATGAGATGGACATTCAAAATACCACCAATGAAATCGATCGGGTCGTTTTTATATAGGCTATGCCATGGTTATTTTTTCTATTTTTATTTTTTTTTTTTTTTTTTTTTTTTTTTGGAAGATTTGACGCAGAATGAAAACCTAAGATATTAATAATGTATGTATAATGGTAGGAACCGTTGTATGAAGCCTACAACGAAACTTAAGGTACTATATATAGATAGTTATTTTGGTAGATTACAGTCAATTTGATTGAAAAATGGGCCCAAAATACCGACATTTGAGAGAAATCGTAATATGACTGTGCAAAAAAGTGGACCACTATTGATCATTTCCGATAACTAGGTAGTTACCTTTTGTATTTGGGGCTACACTAAATGGTGGTTCAATATTATTCAGAGCTTTATAATTGTCAACCCAATAAAAACCAAATTATACTTATTTTGGCTGTAAAAACGTTCAAAAACTTCCCATAACACCGAACTTGGGGACGTATTAAAAATAAATAAATGAATAAAAACAATCGGAAGAAAATATATATTGGAGCTATATCTGAAATATATGAGAGCTATATCTAAATCTGAACCGATTTAAAGCCAATTTTAAACCCTTTATCCAGACTTATTTCGGTACGATGTGCAATCTTAAACCCGTTTCTTATTAGGTGCATAACATTAACATTAAGCCACTTCGTGCACATAGTAAACCATTTAGATGAAATCGGGCGAACATTTATATGGTAGCTATATCCAAATCTAAACAGAAGCTCAGTATAATATGATATGCACATTTTCGTGTACCTGTTACATAAAATCGGGCGAAAATATAAATGGGAGCCGTATCTAAATCTGTACCGATTTTTAAGAAACTTAGCGCACATTCAGATTCAGAGCTATATATTTAAATCTGAACCGATTTAAACGAAACTTTATACATGTCGCACTAGAGTCTAGACTCAATTCAGTACACTATACAGAGTTGTGTCCAAATAGGTAATATTTTGGGTCTTGGGTGCTTCATTTACATAAAATCGGACGAAAATATATATGAGACCTATATCTAAATCTCATCCGTTTTCAACAAAACTTCACATCAGTTCGATGCGCAAAATTTTTTACCAATCGGTCCAACATTGGGTCTTTGGTGAATCATTTACTTAAAATCGGACGAAACTATATGTGGGAGCTATATCTAAATCTGAACCGATTTCAATAAGGCTTGGCACTCTTTAGGCTATGCTAAATTCAGTACGTTGTGCAAAATTGCGTGTCAATCGGCCTAAATTTTACTCCTTGGTGCAACCCTTTAATAAAAATCGGATAAACATATATATGGGAGCTATATCTAAATCTGAACCGATTTCAATAGGGTTCGTCATTGAGGCAAAAAAATGATCTGTGCCAAATTTCACCTGAATAGGATTATAAATGCGTACTTTGTTTAAAATTTAACATGGGCAGACAGACGGACGGACTGACATGCATAAGTCAACTCAGAAAGTGATTATTCTCAAACTCAATGGATATTTTCTATGTTCGTACTAAGTATTATTCAACGTGCCACCATGTGTTGTGTTCGTATTCATTTTTACGTACTCCAAATATCAAAGATTAAGGCCTACCAACGTTTGTACACGAATGACCATGAAATATGTTCCCCTGTTGTTCCATAAAAAATCACTGAGGATGATTTATTTTATATTGAAAATCGGATAATTCAAAACAAGTAAATACGTCGGACCGGACTTGTGGTACTCCCTTGAGGGATGTATTCAAAGTATATATCTAAAACTGGGACCTTTATGTGGAGCCAGGTCACAGCATGGGTTTGTATCTCCCTGCATATGGGTATGTCAAACTATTGACCAAGAATTAGGAATGCAATATTTCAGTCACTTCAGTAGCATGATTATCAGAAAACATGTATAACCAACATTGTCAATATCTTTTCATTATTGCCAGCAATGTAAAAATATGGACCTAAACTGAAAATATTTCCTATGATATTATTAACCCTTCTAGAACCCGGAATTGCAAATTAAACCCAGTTAAATTGACAATTAAGGATTAACCCTTCAAAATACCTCAAATTGTGCTGTACAATTATAGTTGACAGACAGGCGGTCATTAAATCGACATAGAATTTTCTTCATATCAAGTCTATATGTTCTTAATAGGGTCTCCTACAAATATTTCGAGTTCTTACAAACGGATTGACAAATGTAATATACATTGCACCTTATGGTGGAGAGTATACAAATCCTAAAAACATAGCGGTGTAACAAAAATTTGCGTAGACAAACAGAAAATGGGTTGAAGGATGCCACAACTCAAAATAAGTACGATACACCTTTCACACATACCCACATCATGGATGAGCATTAACCACTGCTAGGCCTGTAATTCAAGTGTAACAGATTGTCAAGCAAGAATGCGTGTTATGGTATTGTTGTCGCACTTCTTTCCCCCTTCGACATTCTAAGGTGACCGAAAACATTGAGAAAATTTTGTTCAGAGGAAAATACTCTTCCCCAAAAATGGCATTGTCAGCATATATTCTAGGAATATTATTGCTGCTTTTTTGTAGGTGTATGTAAAGTCATACATACTACTACGGCATGGCTGCAGGATGTCATCGTAGTAAAAATGAACGATGACAAAGAAGACATCGCTAGGGGAGCAGCTAGTTATTAACCTTTTTCAGTGCCAAATGTTACTTATTGTCATTGCCGTAGACACACACACGAGTACAAATGCATTTGAACTTCCCCATATGTAAGTAGAGAGACAGTCTTTATATTTAAATCACCGAGAATGATGTCATGTTGAGCCAAAAGTCATTTTAGGAAAATCCCTCAAGTCATTGTCGGAATTTTTCCATTACCCCTTTTTTCTTTCTTAATCGCATTCTCGAACGGTGTATGTGCAATAAAATGCATAGAGAAGAAAAAGTAGCATACGTAGAAAAATTGATAGATATGAATAAAACAAGGTTAGTATACGTAGGGAGGTTAAGGAGTTTTAAAATTGTTGTTATTACTGAATATAGAAGGAAATTAAAATTCATGTAAGTTGATTCATATTTTGACACTTTAAAATATAATTGTTGGTATGTTGTTACTTTATACACAAATTTAAGCTAATTCTAATAATAATAAATAGTGTGGAAATTCTAGCTAAAACCTTCTGATGTGCACCACGTCCAAAATATAAAGAAATACATTCCAGTGAGTATTAAAACAAAATTGTAGATAGAACAAGTCTAAATTGCATTTGGGAACATGGTTCGTTTTTTAAGAGTTACACAAAAAAAATTGCTAGATACTATTAAAAAAAAAATAGAATGAAAAAAGGTTTCTGGCAACAAAATGTATGATATCATAATAAAAATCATTCCATTTGCAACACCTCGATCAGAATAAATTTCGATATCGATTTAGCCATTACAGTTCGTTGTCAACATCACAATCGAGATCGCAATACGAAATCCGCTTACACATATGATCATATTACGATTATACTTGAGACATTTTACAGAATTGAATTAATTTTTAATTTTAAAGGTAGTTGGTGTAGCAACCGCGGTCTCCCCACTCACTCTATTGTGTCTATTTTTGTATTCCAGTGTTTCATTTGCATTCCTCTGCATTGGTGTTAAAAAATTCTCATATGTATTTTCCAAATTTATTCGATATAAATGCGAAATAAAAGTTGATATTTAAAGTTTTATAAATTACATTCGTTAAATTTGGAAAACGGCACATTGGCAACACTTTCTGAACACTATTCCTGAAATATTTTTTTTTTTTTTTCTCTTTATAATACATTATTTTTTTTATAAAGTTTTAAAAATTTAACGACGTCAAATCACATGCTATTGATGACCAGTTGGTGACCACATCGAGAAATTACGCCCTCGTTGTATGGCATGTGTCACCGTCTGGTTGAAATCAGATATTATAAGTCGTTTTCAAACAAGTAAGGTCTAATGACACTTTCGAAACACACCAAAATTGATTTTTCTGGATGTAATGACCTCTTTTCAATTATTTGAGAATTCTCATAATCCCAAATAAGACAGGTTTGTTTATTGACATACCCATAGTTAGACGATTATGTAAACCTCTCATAGGTTTTAATAATTTTTATGAGTTGTGAGGTAGTTAAGCGATCCATTTTTGTCAATGTCGGACTTTTAGCCGAGAAGAAAAGAAAATGGTATAACAACTTAGTCGAATTCCAGTCTCATACTTTTGCAACCAGGAAATGGATAATCCTTTACTATTGTTGAGGTCTGCTTTCTTTTGATCATAGTTCCTCATCAAATCCGCACCAAGAAGTACTGTTTGGTTATTCATTAGAATCGTGGAGCACATTACACATGACATTAGGGTGATCGCGATCCAGTACCTGATTCTGGTAACTGATGAACTTGAGTGTGGGGTAATTTTTCTCCTTAGACGTATGAGCTCAATCTACATAACATCTTCTGGAGAACTTCTGTTATCGTTTGAGCTTTCCCTTTTTTGAAGTAATTTTCATTTCCCTAGATTCTTTCTTGAGACCCACAGTCTAATTTTCAAGGCATTTGTCACCAAAATACAAGGTATTACTTGTGACAGAACGGTTGTTCCATAAGCCGAGCTTACAAAAGATTTCCAAGCGCGCCGTTCTGTCTTCTACTTGATCTTTCCGTCAGATTCGTGGCTTTCCCCTTCTGCGGGAACCATCATTTGACTCGCTTTTATATTCCTTTTGAGTGGAGGAATACTCATCCATTCTCACAACATGACCTAGCCAACGTAATCGCTGCAGCTAGATCTTCCGGAGAATTTTTATTTCAAACACTCCAAGAGCTGCCTCATCTGCTTGCACAAGAAACCATGCTTCAGATCCATACAACAGCACAGGTAATATCAGTGTCTTGTAGAGTGTGAATTTGTCTGACGAGAGGTGTCCTTGCTTTTGAGTTGCTTAGTCAGACCATAGTAACATATGTTGGCCAACACTATTATCCCCCGGATTTTAAAGCTGGTATATAAAATCGTTCACTACATCGAAGCTACCATCAGCTTGGTCTTCTAGCCATTACTGCCAGATCCACTTTGGCAGACCCCTTCTCAACTTGTTCAAAGGTGTTAGTTACCGCTAGCAATGTTTGACCCATTATGTAGATGTCATCGGTGTAGGCGAGTAACATGTGTTGCTTGGTATACATAGTGCCATTTCTGTTCACATTTGCATCTCGCATGGGCTTTTCCAGCAGGATGTTAAAAAGTTCACAAGAAAAACTGGCACCATCTGAATCCTCGTTCCGTATTGAAGGACTCCGGGAGGTCCTTTCTAACTTTAACTGCTGACCTTGTGCCACTCAAATTTATCCTGCATAACCGTATGAATTTTTCAGGAATGACTTTAAACACCTCTGAACGGATAAGGCTGTCGAATGCGGCTTTATAGTCGACGAATAGGTGGAATGTGTCGATGCGTTTTTCGTCGGTCTTTTCTAGGAGGGAAAAATCTGGCCAATGGTGGATTTGCAAGGAAGCCGCATTGGTATGGTCCAATAATGCCTTGACCATTGGCTTCAGTCGTTCACACAGCACGATATATAGCACTTTATATGCGATGTGAAGGAGACTTATTCCTCTTTGATTGGCACATATCATCTTGCCTCTTTTTGGTGCACGGGATACAGGATGCTGAGGTTCCAATCATTGGACATTCATTCCTCTAGCCAGATTGTACTAATCAGCTGATGCATACTCCTGACCAGCATCTGACCACAAGTTTTGAGTAGTTCGGCTGGTAACACATCGGCATCTGCTGCTTTATTATTCTTCAGCCGATTGATTGCTATTCTGAGCTCATCTTGGCTACGTGGTAAACACTCTATACCGTCATCTATTATTGGTTCTGGGGTATCCTCATCACCGCTACTATTTGATACCAGAAATTTTTGGAAATGCTCCTTCCAGATCCTCAACACACTGTCTGTATCTGTCACCAGGTTTCCTTCTCTCTCTACAGGAAGATGTACCTCCACCAAAGCCTACGGTTTGGTGTTTTACTCGTTGTTAAAATTTCCGGATTTCATTCTGACTCCTGTACATCTCGATTTACTCGCGCTCACGTTTTTCTTGTTCTTTCTTCTTTTTTTTCTGAAAATACGTTTCTCCTCTCTCCTTTTCTCTCGATAATTCTCCATCACATTACGTGTTGCTACTGTCTGCAGGGTTGCCCTATACGCTGCGTTTTTCTCATCAGTAGCATTACGACACTCCTGATCGTACCATGGATTTCTTTATGCTGGTGTTTGGTACCCAAGTATTGCTTTTGCTGCAGTTTGTAGGGAGTGGGCAATTCTCTGCCATTGTGGTTCTATATTATTTTCGGGGCAAGGGGTGCTTTCGTCAAGCAGTTGGGTAAGTTGAGCCGAGTAGGCTTCTGCTATCTGTTGTGTTTGCAGCTTTTTGTCTTCAAATTTCCGTGTTACATTAAATCGCACCTTTGCTGCTACATTAAGATGGGTGCGTACCTTGGCTGCCACAAGGTAATGGTCCGAATCGATATTCGCTCCTCGGATTGATCGAACGTCTAGTACACTGGATGAATGACTTCCGTCTATCACAACATGATCAATTTGATTTCTCGTTGCTTGATCAGGAGAAATCCAGGCGGCTTGTGTATATCGAGATGCTAACTACCATGTTTTTTGCTGCCGCGAAGTCAAAAAACCTCATGCCGTTGTCGGATGTTTTTTCATGGCCAGGGCAGTGGTCATTATTGGACCATACCAATGCACCTTCAATCCTGACAAATCCACCACTGACCAGATTTTCACTCTGGAAGATCCTGGAAAAGACCCACGACACAAACACATCGACACATTCCACTTATTCATCGACTATAAAGCCGCATTCGTCAGCACCATCCCTTCAGAGGTGTTTAAAGCCATGTCTGCGTTCGGCATTCCTGCAAAATTAATACAGCTCTGCAGGCTAACTTTGAGTTGCACAAAGTCAGCAGTGAAAGTTGGAAAGGACCTCTCGGAGCCCTTCAATACCGAACGAAGATTCAGACAAGGTGACAGTTTGTCGTGTGATCTGTTTAAAATCCTGCTGGAAATGGCTATACGAGATGCAAATGTGAACAGAAATGACACTCTGTACTCCAAACACTACATGTTACTCGCCTACACCGATGACATAGATATAATGGGTCGAACATTGCGAGCGGTAACAGCCACCATTGAACAAATTGAGAATGAGTCTGCCAAAGTGGGTCTGGCAGTAAACGGCGAAAAGACCAAGTTAATGGTATCAACGAGCAAGGCGTTTAGTAGACTCGGACCAACTGTGGAACTTGTGAACTACAGCTTCGAGGTAGTCAAAGATTTTATATACCTTGGTACCGCCATAAATACAACTAATGATATCAATTTAGAAATTCGGAGAAAGGTTGTATCAGCGTTTTGTAGAGTGTGAGTTTGGTCTGGCGGGAGGTGACTGCTTACTTGGACCATAGTAGCATTAGTGTTGGCCAACAGTTTAGAAACAAGACCACCTCCCGCCAAATCAAACTGACACTCTACAAGACGCTGACACTACCCTTCTCCGAAGTTCAAAATTGATGTCATTGGTCGCTGATACTAACTGTACTGCTATATGGATCTGCATTAAGATCTCCTAGTAGAATTTTAATGTCATGGCCAGGGCAGTGGTTATATTCTGTTTCTAGGCACTCGTAAAAAATGTTTTTGGTCCGTTCATCTTTGCTTCCAACTGAGCATGGGCGCACATACGACTGATGGTAAAAACTTCGGTTTTATACGATTATAGCAATTCGCTCATCTACTGGAGGGAATCTGGAGACGAGGTCTTTTATTCTCCTATTAACTATAAATCCGCAGCCAAATTCATGTCTCCTTTCGTGGCAGCTATAATACAGGGCGTAATCATCTGATTCAATTACGCCAGTCCCTGAGGTATAACATTTTATACCCACCACCCCATGGTGGAGGGTGTAAAATGTTTTTTTTTCATTAAAATTTTTAAACTTTAAATTTTTAAAATATTTACGAAAGACAATCTTTAAATCATCTTCCATTGGCAAAATAGTTATGTTAAGATCCGTTTACAACAACAGCGTCATCTCATCCATATCCATATCTAGTGGATATATAAATTTTCCTTTCAACTGAACATTGTTGTGCAACTGACATGTGTTGTCTTGTAATTCAGAAAATGTGGGAGTGGGCCAATGAGGAAATGTGAATATGCAACACATTTTTGCATTACAGACATTTCAGGATGGGCTTAGCGAAGGGAAAAGTGGAATGCTGAACCAAACATATGGGGTTGTAACAATTCATAAAGGTACAATTTTGATACATAAAAAATATGTGGTTCTTCGTTGGTAGATTATCTTTGTGGCAAGGATCATTAATTTTCATTTGCAGCAAGAAAGTGAGGAGACGACTTACTTGACATCTTGACATAGTCGCAGTCGTTGTGTCTTCATGGTATTTGCAGAACATTTCTCAGACATAAATGTTGGAGAAAAATGCCGTGAGGAGGCATTTGTTTTGTCATGGTGACAGTTATTGAATGCATTTTGCACACATGCATTTTTTTGTTTTAGTATAAAAAGAACAAGCTATGTAAATGACAATTGCACATGGCCATGAGTCCTTGAAGTATGCGAATATGTAAGCCAGATTGAGAAAATTTAAATAAGTGAAACAAAATTTGAACGGAATATGTGTATATAGATAAAATTGAGCTCTTCCAACAACTCGACAATTTGTTTACTTTCGTGACTTAAAGACCCATTCTAATTCCAAAAATATAAACACACATCCCCCCGATTAAAAAAACGACACACAATACCTTTACAAATTTTATTTAATCTATTAATATCAGAAAAATAAACAATTTAAATTTACCACCAATAATAAAACAAGCGAGCATCAGTTTCACTTAACGACTGTCTGCCTGCCTGTCAAACAGTTTGCAAAATCATCTTTAAATCCGTCATCTATCATCCGACCAACTACTCTTCCTTATGGAGTAACAATTTGCAAAAGTTCCAACCCACCCTCTTGATAATGACAATCTTATGGTTTCTACCTTCGTCGGTGTATTTTTTTTTTCTTTTTAGCACTCCTTGAGACGCACGTCACAAACAGAGGATATCTCACGGCTGCTTAACCGCAAACATTTATTATTTGTATTTTCACTTTAATTCCTTTCTAAGGATTTCAAGGAATGTGGTGGAAAATTGATAAGTAAGTTGAGGTGTGTAATTTAATATCGGTGGAGGGGGAAGGAGGAGTTGGAGATGAGTGATGATGAAACAACGTGGATTCAAAATAATTACTGCAAGGCTTTAACTCAAGAAGTGAGGGTTCGTGTTTTTTAAAGAAAAATATTCTCTAAAGAAAAACGTAATCCTCAATTCTTTGTATTTTTCTGTAAAAACTATCAATCCACAGTATTTAAGAAAAACAAGCCACAACCATACTACAGAGAATAATTTTGGAAATCTTTCTATAGGGATTAATACAAATGAATAAAGCTATGCGAACAATGATTTCTAAAAACGCTTAAAGCCCCAAAAGTAGACCGATACGTGTTTTCAATCGAGTGTACCTTTATATTGGGGCTTTACCTAACAATGGACCAGCTTAGGATATCATGCAACCAAATTTATTAAGAAATGTGTCAAAAATGCTCCAAATGCCGAAAACCAAACCTGTTGGCCGATTAAGCCTATCTTGCAAAGTGACTGCCTGCAGGCAAATTCTTTATGCTAAGTTCACCTTATCTCAATTCCTTTAGAATATAGCGTAATTTCAGGAGACGTCTATATAGCCTTAGAATTTTACCCGATAATATACATTTCCGAACCTACTCCCCTTCATTTCAGGAGGATTTTAATATAGTAAAATTAATGCATTGTTCTTTAAAAAAAATAAATAAGTCTCTGAGATTTTTCTATAGCAAAATTGATCTTCAGTTATTTGTCTATAAAATTTCAATACTCCCCATTTTCTGAAAACTGTTTCTGCAGAAAAAAACACATAAATATTGAGGATTATTTCTATAAAAAAAAATACACGGATTTTTAGGATTTTCTATAAAAATATTAAAATTATAATAAAAACAAGTAAAAAAGTGTTAGCCTATGGCTTGTGAAGATCTTCGGAGGTGTATAAGGTATATGTTTTTATCAAAGAGGTTACGGATTTAATGTTTATCAAATAGGTTCGCTTCAAATTTAGTTTACAACTTCGAACTTGACGTAGGCTTGGAAAAGATAATACACTGGGCATTCCTTTATCCTAATATTGAATACATTGAAAAAATTAACACTTTGTGTGGCAGGTACCAGAAGGACAAGGCCACTTAGTCCTATATTCGGAATTGGTAAAGATAAAAGGTTGTGTAAAGTTTGGTTCAAATCGCGTGTTATTGGATTTATAAATATTGAAAATTACTACAATTTGTGGGGAAGTTACCAAAAGGAGTGGACCAAAAGGTCCCATATTTGGAACTCATATAGTCTTGGAAAACATAATAGATTGTGCAAAGTTTGCTTCAAATCGGATAGTCCGTTCGTATGATATTTTAAAATTAACCGTTTTTCACAATTTTGACCATTTTGTGGGGGAGGTACCAGAAGGAGTGGACTGATATTCCCCATCATTGAGCTCAAACTAAATATGGAAGAAATATTACGATTCTCAAAGTTTGGATGAAACCGGTTACTCCCTTCGTGCAAACCAGTCGTTTAGACAGACAAGAAACACTGATCTATAATCGATATTTCGGTGAGGCACATTTTTGCCGCATCAAGTGTATATACCCTTATTAGCCATAAGGCTGAGGGTATAATAAAATTATATTTCTATTATGCCATGGGCATCTGTTTATTGAAATAGAGCTTCTTGCATTTTGCACCTACATTACTGCTCCTTGGATGTTCGTATTGCAAATGGGATATATCGGTCCACATTTTGGGGTACGTTTTGGAACGTTGTCCACCCAACATTCGGTATTTTGGGCTCTTTTTTTCCAAAGGAATTGGGTTTGTTATTTTGGATTATATTTATCTAAGAAGTCTTTAAGGTAGACCCCATATAGCGGTATCTCACACATTTTGGCACTTTGGAGTGTTTGGGAAAGTTTTTCAACCAGTTTGGCAGTAATTTTGTATTTTGGGTCTTCATTAGTTAGAAAATTTCGGGACTAAACAATTATTAATGTTTATCCAGGTTTCTTGATATTCTATACTCCATTATTCGTAATTTAGGGACTTTGTTGACGTTTTTCAACCGAATCGGATCTAATTTAATAGTTTGTGTTCTCATCCACATTTTTACATAGCTTCTCATATAACTATACCGCGTCGTTTGTATAATTGTTGAGGGTTTAAATGCACTTTCCCACTATAGACGCCGTACATTGACATTTCGAGTTTTTGAAGACTGTTATACCTTCATGTAGAAAATGAAATTTGTCCATGTTTTGTCATAGCTTCCATAAAAACTTCCCGCCCGATTTTTGTTATTTTGAAGATTTTAGCCGCATTTTCCACCAATGTGGCTTTAATTCACCATTCCAGGTTCTTGGAGGGTGACATTTTTTCAATGATGTAGTTTAATTTGTGTAACATAGCAGAATGTTCAGCCCCATTTTGTATTTTGAACGTTTTAGCCACATTTTCCCACTGAAGAAGCTGTAATTTGTCATTTCGGTTTCTTGGAGGGTGAAAAAACGTCATTACAGATAATTTTCGACATAGGTTAATGTTTTTACATTAGCCCTATGTAATTTTGGAAGATGAAAATCATTTATTTTCGATATAAATCCGTATATTGGCGAAAAACATACTTTCAGACAACTTTCGGCGAAGGACCCACCTAATGTTGGGATTTTTTTAGAAGGCAGTCATAGTTCTTGTAGGGTAAAAAGCATATTTACAAACCATTTTCGATGTAGATTCATGTTTTGATCATTTAAGTGATTTTAAATTGACATTCCGGCTCTTCATATTTTGCAGAAATATTTCGATACAAATCCATATATTGACCTAGTTCCCATATAAAAATCCCGTCCTTTTTCGGCCAAAGTTATAACCATATTTCGCAAACTTTACATATCTTATTATTTCTTCCAAAGATAGTGAATATCAAAGCACATCTTCTGGTACCTCCCCCATAAATGGTCAAAATTTATGTGAAAAAAAACTTAATTATATCCATGAAACGGATTATATATCCTGTTTGATACGAGTGAAGTATCAGATTTGTTCAAAACTCTAATCTAGTTCCTTTATCAAACCTTCTTTGAATCCGAATATGGAATTTATCGATCCACTCCTTTGAGTACATCCCGTCTTTAATAGTTGAAAAATTTTAAATCTTATACGAGGGTAATAAGATTACCGAATTGACCAAATTTCTCGCACAAATATTATTACCAAATCTATGGGTCCACTCTTTATGGTACCTCCTCCACAAATTATCAACATTTCGACTTTTTCCCTATTTTAACTTCATAGTTTCATAGTCCAGATCCAATGATATTTACATATTCCTTAGGATTGTTAGGACTAATCAAATTCATGTTATATGAACCCAGTCTGTGACTAAAATTGGCACAACTCGTTCCATTGTCATTCGGCAATTAGTAACAAGAACAACTAGCAGTTTAATGGAGACCTGATTTTAATTTAATTTTGTTAATTTTGTTTTTTATTTCATTTGAACCTACAATGTCTTTTTAAAATTTCAAGTGAAAATCTCAGCAACTCTTCAAGATTTAGCAGATTTATTGTGTTTGCATCGAAAGAGCATTCTTACAAACGGCAGTCACGATAACTCAAGAACTAACAATCCAATCCGTTTCAATATTCTGTACATACACAGCTATCGTATGAACTAGGATTTATCAATTAAGTTTATTAAAAACCGTCCGATGTTATTGTTTTTTTTTTCGAAAATAATCAATATTCCTTTCTAAAAAACTGTTCCAAAAGAAATTCAACCCTCAGATCAAATAGCTTATTTTTTATAAAATAAGACAATCTTCACTATTAGGATTTTTACCTGTTCAACAACAGATAATGGTACTCCCACCCCTTAAAAGCAGCGTATGAGGGTAACTCCCTCCACCACGCAACTTCAAGCATGTTTATTTGCATATTACCCAACAAAAAAGAAGTAAGTCAGCCATGGCAAACACTGCAATCTGTAAATTGTTACATTTTTGCAAATTTCCTTCAAATACCTCTTGATTGCTTGGCTAAATTGGAGTATTATGTTTAGCAAACCCAGCTCCCCTTGTCAATTTTCCTGGAAATGTTAGGAAGGGAGAAAATCTGTTTAAACGATTTAGCAAACAATAGAAATCAGATTATTTGCAACAAGGTAATGGAAATATAATGGCGGAGAAAAAATCTGGAGATGAAGAAATGTAAATATTGGGAAAAGTATTCCAAATGAATTGAAATTTGAAGGGGAGGAAGACAACAGGAATCCTCTACACAAACAAATATTAAAGTAATGCAATTAATAGTTGAAGTCATGAATAATGTTCTAAAAAATGTTATGAATTCGCCGGAGAATAATATTTCGACCTAATCAATAGAATACACGATTTATGGTAGAAGATGTAATAGACCTCTTCATAGTATGAATCGTTTCAGATATTATTCAGTCAGTGATGCTTCAATTACTCCAAATTATAGGAAAATTCATCCATAGTCCTTGAGGTTTTTCCACTTATCAGTTATATAGAAAAAAACTCATTTTTGATCAGTTTTGTTCAGTAATTCGATTCAGGAACCTATTTTATTAATCTAGAATTTTATGAAAATCTAATCAGGTGGTGAACATCCTTCTAATGATTTTGTAATTTTTGTATAAGTTTGTAGCTATGTATTTACTGCAAATTTCCCACCACTTTCATCTTGGCAACTCTCCACCAGCGAGACGTGCGTGCACATCCTAAAGGCTTTTCGTAAAGTGCACGAACTACTTACTACCGTTTTCCTCTGTTCACACAGCTGTAAATGTTCAAAGTTTTGCCATTGATGCAGCTATTAAACGCCAATGAAAAAAAATTACAACTTATTTCAGCCATACTCAAAACGACTGTAATTCGAAATGACACCTAGAGGAGTCTGTAGGCAAAAGAAGAAACACGAACGAATTTTCTTAGCTTTGTAGGTGGCTTTCAATTTCGCTTAAGAATCTCACATGAGTAACGATGTGTGGAAATTTATTTGCTTTTCATTGAAACCAAATCAAAGTGGCGAAAAACTTTTCTCTTCAAATAAAAGCCAATGAAAAGTATTTTTTTTTCTGTCACAAGGAAGGAAACTTGTAGGAAAACGAAGATAGATGCAAAAGTTGAAAACAATTGGCGTTAAATTGAGGAAGAAGGTAATGAAAAACAATTTTATTGAAATGAATGAATTTCAATTGGAATGGAAGGAACGATTTTTAGGGGAATATAATATAAATATTGTAAACATATAAAATCGGATACATTTATATTGAATTCCTCTTTGGGTTCTGATATGGTAACAATCCCCTTTCAATTCAATTTAAGGACCTTAACGTTTTGAATGTTCTAAAAATTATATAGTGCACACCAGGGTTATGTCCTTTCTCAAAAATAATTTCTGGTCGTAGAAATGAATAAGTCTAGTCATATAACCTATTAAAATCCGACACATTTGTCATAGAAATCCAAGAAAACCTATCGTTTTTATTCACAACTAAGTGCCAATTTTTAATCGAGTGTATTTATTTGTTGTTGTAGCAGTTCATATGAAAGTTTTTTTCCTATTTGATACAGGTTTTGTCTCCAATTTAAGAAATACAGCTACTTCCACTGGCTTCAACCACAGATCTGCAGTAGTAAGTCTGGTAGATTTGGCAGCGCAATTGAATAAGTGCAGTGCAGTATGGCCCGTACCACATACTGGGCAGACATTCTGCACCTGGTTATAAATCCGAGCCCAATACGAATTGAGCGACTGCACCATCCTGAACGTAATTGGGCCAAAACTGGTCTGTTTTGTCTGGGCAGCTGACGTTCTACATCTGCGATGGGTGGGGGGTGAGCTCCGAGGATGGCATTCATTATGTATTCGTTCAGCACTGCGGCAATAGCATCAGTATGAATGTTATTCAGACCTGCTTGATAGGCAACTTTATCTAGAGGGTCCCTTTTATAACATTGGACCTCTTTCTAGATTATGCAGATCCTTCCTGACACGCCTGGGTGGTGGAGTCTTATCCACTATATGATGGTTGGCCTGATTGTCCCTGAAGCACCCGATCAGGTACTGCAACGAAAGCATATTGCTACGCTGACGTAAGGGAAGGATATTCGTCTTCTCATGAAGATGGTCCACTGGTGTCGTGAGGAGGCATACTGTCGCAGTTCTCAGGTCGGCGTTCTGACAGGTCTGAATTCTTTTCCATTGCGTAACACTAGTGTTCGCAGACCACACTGGAACCGCATAGCTAGCCACAAACAGACCTATCGCACCCCAAGATCTGCCGGCAAGCGACTTGAGGAACTTGCTCCTACTTTTCAACTTGTGACCCCGAGTATTTTGGGGTTATTTGTGGTCGGAATTGTGTGCCCCTAGACCTGCACATTCAGTGGCACTCTCATGTCTGCAGTCCATGTAGTAAATAATGTGGCGGATATTTTCATATTCCTCGAGTGAAAGAAGGCTGTTAATTCGATTAGATAGGCGTTCAGCCTTACACATATGTCTTGAACAATAGAACCCGATACCATGAAATCCTTATGTAACGATCTCAATGCCGTCCGGAGGTCGTGAAATATTGGAAAGGTAGAGGTTAAACAACGGCAGCGGGTTCTATGATACCGGATCGACCCGATTCTACTCGGCGAAACATAGTCATATTTGCATCGAAATTAGAACAACGAAAGAAGTCAAATAAGGTAACTAATTAATCCAATGACAATTTATGAACTAAAAACTTGACCAAATGAAATAGTTCGTTCTGGAACTACTCACCTCTAAGTAAAATATTGAACTTCTCGCATATGTTGGCTCAAACCATTAGGTAAAACTAACAAAACCGTAAAACTGGAAGAAACTTTGATTCAATAAATAAACTGTTTGACATAATCAAGATGTGATGTGGAAAGATGATGAATACCTCTGCCAACTGTCATTTGAGAGTAAAGTACACGTTGATTATTCCAGCGGCAAATAAGCTGGAGCCAATACTATCCGCTCATCCACCCGAAGGGAAACAATGGAAGCGGCTGTATCTACACTTATCAGCTCAGCGATACCTATTTGTCACAAGAGTAGATCGGACTCATCATCCGACAGTAGTACAAAAAGTTCCTGAGGGGATCAACGAGAAAAATTAAGTATAACCGAACATGCATCGCAAGACGCCTTGTTAGGAGGTACGAGCTGTCGTCCAGTAAATCAACTACGATTTTCAAGCAGATTTGAACTGAGGGCATTGAAATCCCAACCTCATGTCTTTGCGAAATCCGTACAAGGAAGGAAATCAAAGGCCTTCGGCAAAGATTTTTTACAATACGAAAACCCAGATCGTCTAGTTACAACTACACATGTGGCTAAAATGTTTTTAACCTATATATTTTACCCTTCAATAACCAGGAATGCCAAATTACAACCACTCTATGAATTCGGAATGCCAAATTACAGCCATTGACGGGAATATTCGGTCAAAATTTTAATGGAGAACCTATATTAAGAATTTTGTACATAGATGTATGTCAGCCTCCAAAAACCCGGAATGCCAAATTACAGCCCACTTAGTTTGAATATGCCGACAGACATTCAAAAAATAAAATGGGGCGGTAGCGTTCTGTACGAGCAATACAAAAACGCCGATCTAAATATCATTCCATTAGCAATACTAAACACGCCGACTTTCCACTGACTCATTGTGGCTAGTTCTGCATTCTATTGTTTCGTTATTTCTGACACTTTTACCATCCTCTGCATTTGTGTTACAAAATTCGCATATGTTTTTTCCAAATTATTTCGAAATAAATGCAAATATATCAAACAAGTGTTGATGCGAACAACAAGCCCAAATGAATGTTCAACATTATATATTCACCTTTGCGTCTCGTATAACCTTTTCCAGCAGGATGCCAGTTAAGTTATCCGGCATAGCCGTATTAATTTTGTAGGAATGCCGAACGTAGACATGACTTTGGTAAGGTCCAATAATGGCATTGACCATTGGCTTCAGTCATTCACACAGCACGCTGGATAGCACTTTATTCCTCTATAGATGCAAGATGCTGAGGTTCCAATCTTTGGGCATGCATTCCTCTAGCCAAATTGTACTAATCAGCTGGTGCATGCTCCTGACCAACATCTGATCACCAGTCTTTAAAAGTTCGGCTAGTAAGCCATCGGCATCTGCTGTTTTATTATTCTTCAGCCAATTGATTGCTATTCTGACCTCATCTTGTCTTGTTCTGGGGTACCTTCTTCACCGCCACTATTTGATACCAGAAGTTTCATATATACCAAGCAACGACTCTGATTGGCTTTAACATGGCAAGAAAGCAGTATGTAAAGTTTTATTAATTTCATTCATAAAATTCTGACAGAACTTTCTGTACACTGTTCATATCAAATACGAATTATTATTTTTTTATAAATTTCAATTCCCTATCTTAAATATTACGTTTCATATTATGATATTCAGCAGACAGTCGGACAATACATCAGTGACATAGAATTTAATTCTGATCAAGTATATATAAACTTTATGGGGTCTCCGACGACTATATCGAAGTTTTGCAAACGGAATAACAAGACCAGACGACACGTTTATTGGTCTAAATATTTTTAATAGCGCAAACAAAAATATTTTTGAAAAATCCATACTTAATCATCCAGTACTCCACGAATATTCCAACGAGTTACAAAAACAATCCCTCCATTGAATACTGGAATATAGAATAGCCCGTAAATAGGTAAACGTATTGTGAGTAATATGGAGCAGCATATAATTATGTCATAAAAAGCACATTCGTTTACTCTTCATGCCATAACAATATCATGGAATAAACAAAAAAAGTCATCTTCACCGTTACACCTTCATAATAAAAGACAATGATATCGATTGTAATCAATAGAAATTTTTTTATTGTTGCTCTTCGACGTTTACCCTCAACATTAACGTTGGAAGATTCCTCGAAGTCTACTTTGACGCCTTGTCGACATCATCAGCAGACACACACAACAGGCAGACAATTGCTTGCTATTCATTGAATTTTCCTATTTTCGTTTATTAATATAATTTTCCTATTTTATTGATTAGATAAAGGCAATAGACAATAAACCAAGACACGTCTAACGCGGTAGAAGACACTGACGACGTCATATTGATAATAATAATAATGATATTTATAATTTCCTAAATGAAATGAGAGAAACAATGCGCAAGATATATCATAAGTGTATGTATTTGTATATACAATAAGGTGTAACCTACGTAGGTATTGTAAGAAAAAAAATGATAGAAATGTATGTAATATTAAACAATTTGCCATTAACAATAGCAATGAATATTTGCAATTATGAAAGAAGAATTTACTTTATTTCTTTATCATCTGTATAAAATCAACAACCAGCCGAAAATATAAAATTTATGTATGTATAATGTAATAGTGAGTATTAAAAGGTACAAGAGACTACTAAATATTGAACTACGGCGTAACGGGTATAGCGGAAATAACTTTTCGAAATTCGTACCAAAAGAACTTTTTTACCATCAGTTAACCATCATTCGACATACAGTTCTAACTTGGCACCCAATGACATATTTTTATTTATACCTGAGCAAAATATATAGCGAGGGAAAATCACACCCTCCACCGAAATGTGGAAATTTTATTCGAAGGCATTCAGAACGAATTAATTCAAATTTTCATTTAACCATTTTTAATATTTTTATTATTTCCTTCATAACGAATTACCACCTAGTGTCGAATAGCATAGACTACAGCATATGTATTATTGTATTATGTCTGAACTAAATTCGCATTGCCAACGTCTATACAGTTCATCTAAATTAGCCTAGACAATAATCAGAGTCAACATTATCAAAGACATATAAAGTAATAGGATTGACTATTAACGGATGTCGCTATATACGGCGTGATGCTCAAAAGTTGAAAAGATACCCTGTTAAGGGAACCCCCCCCCCCATTCACGATTTTAATTTTTCAAGATTTTCAAGGGGCTGGCAAATCAATACCAATGCTTGTTAAGGTTTGTAACTTTGCACATATATAATTGAAGATTTAAAAGAGAAGAAAAATAATTTACAAAAAAATTTTGTTATTTTTTTGTTGTTGTTTTTTGCAATTAATGAAAAGTCCTTATTTTTGATGGCGGGCATGATAACTCCTCACTGGAACATCGGAATCCGAAAATTCCAACGGTGTTAGAAAGAGTACATGTCTGGCTCTGGTATGAACTAGGATTATTGACTTCGCTCTAAAATTAACAAAATGGTGGACCTTTGAAAAAAATATTTTTGGAAAATCGCCGATTTTTTACCAACACCAAGTTAAAAAATAAGGAAGATCTTCACCGATTGGCTTTATCCTATCTGAATCTGAAATCGATTGGGTTATTAGTTTTTGAGTTATCGTGCCCGCCATTCACAAAAAAATGTTTAAAGAAAAACGCGTTTTAAGGTTGAGAAGCCCTTCAGCCGTCACTTGATGCTGACACAATAAATCGGCTATATCTTCAAGAGTTCTTGAGATTTTCACTTGAAATTTTGTAGGAACATTCATTAATTAGTGTAAATTTTTGACCCCGAGAACATACGAGTTAAGGGGACCCCCCCCCCCTTAACTCGTATGTTTATTCCAAACTGTTACTATATTTTACGCTTTCAAATGATATATATCGCCGGAAACTTTTTTAAAGATAAAAAATCTAATACACTTATTAAAATATTTTTTTTATTTATTATGATGATACATTTTTTTGAAACCAAATGAGAACCATATTAGGTTCAGTTTAAAACTTGCCCAAACGCCCCAAAATACCGAATAATGGAGGAGGGTACCATCCAATTCGAATAATGGGAGTACCCTTATATGGGATGTCCGTGAAGATAAATTTAAAATTTTTTCTCTGGCTCACATAGGGTTAAGAGAGAGTGAGAGAATGCGAAACTGCAGAACTAAATTGAGAGAGAGCGAGAGAGAGTGTGTGAGCATAACTGAGAATGTCCAACAATTTGCACAACTGAATTGTGTGTGAGCGTATTTGACAATGCGCCACCAATTTGCAGAACTAAATTGCAAAGAATTTCGGATATGGGAATTTTTCCGAAAAGTAATAGAGTGACTTAAGGCAAATTTCCAATAAAATGGGCCACTGTAAATAAATAAGGAAGGGTGCGGGGTAGAATATGTGAACCATTAGACAAAAGAATTGGAACTAGTACTAGTAGAAACTTAAACCGCCATACCTCCAAAAATTATGAATGAAAAGTATTTAAATTTGAGGTATTGACAAAACAATGTAAACTTTTAAAATTCGTCACAAAAAAATGTGTGAAATAAAGTTTTGAGAAAAATTTTAAACTAGTTTGTATTAAAGACAATTGTGTGTTTTTGCCAATAGTCGGCAATCGTTTCCAATTTTCGGCATGTATCAATTATATAATTAATCGTTTTTTATTATTTTTTTAACAAATTGTTATTATCGGATGTTTTAATTAGTATTTAATCCAACAAGTTATATAAAATAATTTTATTTATTAAAATATTACTATTTTAAAATTAAAAAAATGGAAAGAAAAGAAAAAGAAGAGATGAAAACTATATCTACTACTGTGTAAAATTATTCAAAACTGTTTTTATTGTAAATGAATCAATCGGCCTTTATGGTCACATTTTTGCCCCTAAAGGCGGCATCGAAAAATATCATAATTTCAACTATGAACAAAAATCCAATATTTAATTTTAATATATCTACGACACTTAACTAATATTTACTTAAGAAAACTGAATTATCTGCAGTGTTACACAAACCTCTTTGACAAAATACTATTTTTTCCTGAATAAATGAATGTTAAAGATTTTTTAATGTATTTACATGTTTGTTTTTAGGATTGAGTAGGTAATTGAGGTTATAATATCAACAGATGCCGACTACTGGTACATTCTGGCATTAGGAGCACATACCCTGGGCAAACACAATATACGTTTGGGTAAAAATACGATTATCTACCAATACATAATGAATCGATCATCACTTACCAATTCTGAGTTGCTTATGTAAATTTGTTTGTTGGGAAAACAAATTATTACCATTTGATTATGAGGACTTGTGGATTTGTTACTTTTTCCGTAACCGACCGAAATTTTTTTTATTATCAGAATAAATGTTTAAAAATACCGGTGGACACATTTTTAATGGAGACATAATTAAAAACACTATTAATACAACTTTTTTAATTTATTTTGCTATTAACTTTAATAAAATAAATAAAAACTTTAATATTAATAATTACTCAAATTTTTACATTCACTTATAAGAATATACTTTGTAATTTAATTACTTTCATGGACTTAATTACTTCATGGAAAATGCAAATAATTTAACGCAACTTCAAACACAATTTTCATATGGAATTTTAAACTTTTTTGTATAACTTTTTAAGAAAAACACAAAGCAAATACTGTAGAACATTTTTATATACATTTTAATTAAGAAATTCGACAATATCCCGTTTAAAAATACATTTGAAACGAACGCGACTTTTTATCGATCTTAACGCACGCACAATTAATCTCAGACTAATTGTCAAAAAAAAGCACAATAAAGATGAAACAACGATTACAGTTATTGCTATGTATATGTGTTGTTGTATGCAATTATCAAAGAGAGCTCCACTGATTTGCAAGGTGTATGTTTGTTAATTTTCCTCTGGAGTTTCGTACGTTAATTACCGGCGTACAATTCATAAACAAAGCACGGCGAAGCATGAGCCCGAACAACGTCAATATGTTACTGAGAGTATGTTACACTTTTCAAATGCATACGAGTAGAAGAAAAAACAACAAGTTTACGAAAGAGAATATGGGGTGCAACTCCATTAAAATTTGATGGCAATCACCCACCATTTGATGGGGGAGGTAAAATGCAAATAATAATGTGCAAATAATTGTTGTTAAGAAATTCAACAATATCCCGTTTAAAAAGCATTGAAAATTATCGCACAATTATTCTCAGACTTACTGCCAAAAATGTGTGTTTTTGTATTCACTGATAAAAGAGAGCTCCACTGAATTGAAAGATGTTTGTTAGATCGCAAATGAAATTTATTGTAGCATGCAAATGAAATTGGAAGTCTTATGGGAAATTTTGAAGTGGCTCTGTAATTATGAAATTACTTTCTTTAAGAACGTCATAAATAAATTCAACGTTTTAGATTTGTGTGGTTATGGTTTTGATTTCAATTCAATAAAAACATTATGAGATCAGCTTAAAAAAATAAGTTTTTTGACAATAACAATACTTTACGTTTTTTATTAAATATATTTGGCACTAAATCGACGTAGGTTTGTAATTATATTAAAATTAACTATTTGCAGTCCAATTTTTGATAATAGTAAAGAACGTATAAAAAGCGCTAGATACTGAAATAATCATAAAAATTGAAATTCTGTATTTTTTAATTAATGTTTTACTGTAGTCGACGTATTTGCGAGAAAGAAATATTTTGTTAATAATATCAAAATTGGGAAGAATTAAAAGGAAAACTTTCTAAAGACTGATTAATACATAAAAATGATTTTACATAACAGTAGCTTTTGTTTAAAACGTAACCCTTTAACCTTAAAATTTGCCATAAACTCTAACATACATTAAATGATATTTTCCCAAAGTCGATAGCAAGTTATTAAATTTTTGATGTCCTATAGATGGAAATGTGCAATAATTAATGTTTTTTTTAATGAATTCCAAAAAAAATTTAACAAAAAGAAAAATAGGTAAGTGTTTCTAATATCGGCATATAGCAATAGCCTACATCCATTGTATATAACTTTAAAAAAGTAAATATGAAAAATACATTGAATGATCTCTAACAATATTAGAGTAACTTCGGGTAATGTGGACCAGGCGTCTAATGTGGACCACCCCCTATATCTAACAAAATGATTGAAATATGTCAATGCCGCCTTGATAAATGTTTTCCTAATTAGTGAAAACAAAAATCAAGCTTGGTTTTTAATAAATAATTGCAAAGTTGAACATTTAGTAGTAGAAAATGTAGCTCTGATTGTAAAAGTGTGATTTAAAAATTTTTTGCACAATAGTCGAACGATTTTGGCAAAATAGTCGAAAACTTGGTTTTTCTTGAATATCAAGAAGTTATGTGGTTTTCTTTTTTTCTTTAACAAAAAATATACGTTTAGCAGTAATTATTATCGGCGATTTTTAATTTGTATTCATTTTTGAAGCCTATAATTATTTTTAAATAAAAATATTCAATGTCGGGTAATGTGGACCACTATAAAAAAGTGGGACCTTTTTATGAGGACGAGTTCGAAACATGGGCGCATTTAATATGCGAGGAGGTATTCTATCCTCTGAAAACTCGATGTGCGAAATTACAGTTGGTTCGGCTGGATAATGAAGCAAGGACCTTCGAAATACCGCAAATGGGGCGGTACCCTTAAATGGGGGCTATTCCAAAACATAAACCCATATATTTTTGCATTCATTGTTACCCAAGAGTGCAATGAATTGAAATTTATCACAACCAATCCACAACCTACCTGTAACTTACTGATCCTCATAACCCACACATACTGGTCCACATTACCCGCCAAGTTATTTTTATTCGCAGTTTAGAGTTTTTTGAAATATAATACAATAAAATTTTTTTAGACAAATATAAATATTATTTGACCTGGAATATATTTAGCCAACAAATCTACTATGTTGTGAAAACAATTTGTTTTTATTTTTTACCGTTTTTACGCCCACAATATCAAAAAAAGAAAATGGTGGTCCACATTACCCGAAGTTACTCTATCAGATATTTCTGTGTAAAATTCAACCAAGCTAAGTTCGTTTAAATTAATCTTTCTGCCTAGTTGGTTTTTCAACAATTCATGTATCTTAATAAAATAAGAGAGGGTACGTCGACTTTAAAATTTTTAAATTGTGTCATAATTGTTAAGAACACGCAGAATACTTTCGGTTTTCAAATAATTACAAAAATTGCAAACTTATTTTTTGATGCCACTTTTGTGAACACATGCTATTTTTAACTATTTTAGTTACAAATTGGAAAGAATAAGATCTCTAAAGTCCAATTAATGACCTATTTTAAGTTCAATTACTCTTTACGAATTAAAATAATGAAAAACAATTTCATGAAGATTATATATTTTTTTTTAATTTAATACTGCACAATATCATTAAAATTTAAAAATTCGAAGATATACAAATGCAGTTTTTACCTATCAGCGATCGGCAATTTTATATATGAAAATAAATATAAATGACACAATAAATGTATACAAACACGATAAAAGTTTTGGCTAAAAATACGATTATCTACCAATACATAATGATTCTATCATCACTTACCAATTCTGAGGTGCTTATGGAAATTTATCTGTTGGGAAGGCAAAATACAACCATTTTATTATGACGACTTGTATATTTGTAATTTTTATCCGTACGCGACCGAAAATTTTACTTTGACTTTTTTTTGCAAAAATGATGATTTGAAAATACCGGTGAACACTTTTCAAATGGAGATATAATAAAAACACTACTAATAAATACTTTTTCATTTTTTACTATTAATAATCAATAAAAACTTTAAATTATTAATTACTCAAAATTTTATATTTCATTTATCAGAATCTACCTTTAAAATTTACTTATTTTCATAGACACCATTCAAATTAACTACCGGCAAAAATGCAAAAAAAAAACACGACGAAAGATTTGAATTTGCAAAAAAAAAAATATATATACGCACAATCGCTGCACTACATAAGTGCCACTAATAATGAACTCCATGAGAATATGTTGCTCTTTTCAAATGAATACAAATTGAACAAAAATAACAACTGTATAAAAGAGAACATCGGAGTGCGACTCCATTAAATCACGCCACATTTTATGAGGACCCAAAATGCAAATAATTTAACGCAACTTCCAAAACATTTTTCATACGGAATTTTAAACTTTTATTTTATAATTTTTTCAGAAGAACTCTAGACAAACATTGTTTAATATTTTTATATACATTTTTATTAAGAAATTCGACAATATCCCGTTTAAAAATACATTTGAAACGAACGTAGTTTTTATCGATCTTAACGCACGCACAATTAAACTCAGACTAATTGCCAAAAAAGCACAATGAAGATGAAAAACGGTTATAGTTATTCATGTAGATGCGTGTTGTTGTATGCAACGATTAAAGAGAGCTCCACTGATTTGCAAGGGAATAGTTAATTCTCCACTGAAGTTTCGTAAATTAATTACCGTCGTACAACGACGTTAATACACAACTTACTGAGAGTATGTTACTCTTTTCAAATGCATACAAATCACGCCACATTTGTTGTGGAGAGGAAATGCATATAATTTAACGCAACTTCAAACACAACTTTCATAAGGAATTTTAAACTTTTCCTTTATATCTTTTTAAGAAAAACATTAAGCGAACACTGTAGAACATTTTTATATAAATTTTAATTAAGAAATTCGACAATATTCCGTTTAAAAATGCATTGAAAACGAACGCGGTTTTTTATCGATCTTAACGCACGCACAATTTATCTTAGACTAATTGTCAAAAAGTTCGATGAAGATGAAACAACGATCACAGTTATTCATGTATGTATGTGTTGTTGTATGCAATTATCAAAGAGAGCTCCACTAATTTGCAAGCTGTTTGTAAATTCTCCACTGGAGTTTCGTAAATTAATTACTGGCGTATAATTCATAAACAAAACACGGCGAAGCATGATCCCGAACGACATCAATATATTACTTACTGAGAGTATGTTACTCTTTTCAAATGTATACGATTAGAAGAAAAAAACAACTTTACGAAAGAGAATATGGGAGTGCAACTCCATCAAATCACGCCACAATTGATGGGGTAGCGGAAATGCAAATATTTTAAGACAACTTCAAACGTAATTTTCATAAGGAATTTTAAACTTTTCTTTTATAATTTTTTACGAAAAACACTAAACAAACACTGTTGAATATTTTTATATAATTTTTTATTAAGAAACTCGTTAATATCCCGTTTAAAAATGCATTGAAAACGAACGCAGTTTTTTTATCGATCTTAACGCACGCACAATTAATCTCAGACTAATTGTCAAAAATGTTTGTTGTTGCATGCATTGATTATAGAGAGCTCAGCTGATTTGAATTGTGTTTGTTAATACTCGAACGTTATTGTCGTATGCAAATAAAATGGAAGGACTTATGTGGAAATTTGAATTGGCTCTGTAATTATAAGATTATTTTCTTTAAGAACGTCGTAATAAGAAATTCAACGTATTAAACGGCATTTACATTAGAACTGGGTTAGCCTACGTTATGAAGATTTATTTGAAATATGTACAATGTAATTGACAATTTGACCCACGGGATTAACGAAGTCCCATACAATGTAAACGTACTATTAAATTTATGGTGTTATAGTTTTGATTTGAATTCAATAAGAGCGGCAAAACAACAACTTAAAAGAAAAAAGATTTTTGTCAATAAAAATATTTTATATTTTTTTCAGACAAAAATAGTTGCCACGTCGATTTTTAAAGTGTTTGTAATAAAAATTAATTATTTGCAATCCAATTTTTTAGTAATAATAAAAAATAAAATAATAAAATAATTATAAAAAATTTGAAATTCTGCAATTTTTTGATACCGCCGGATACGCATGTTTTACAGTAGTCGGCATATGTGCGGGAAAGAAAAATTTTTTTAATAATTTCAGAATTGGGAAAATTTAACTTTCTAAATACTGACTAATACATAAAAACAAATTTACACAATAGTAGCTTTTGTTTAAAGCTTAACTCAGTAACCTTTAAAATTGCCGTAAACCCTAACAAATGGTCTGTTCCCGTACTGCAAGAATCTACTCGATTTTACTATTTTCTTCGATATCATAAAGGAAAATTCGTTATCGTAGTAAAAAGTAGTAGATTCTTGCAGTACGGGAACAGACCAAAACATTGACTGACATTTTCCTAAGTCGGTGGCAAGTTTATAATAATAAAAAATTTAATTTTATAAAAATTAAGTTATTGAATTTTTGATACCCTGCAGATGAAACTCTGCATTAATAAACATTTGTTGGAATGAGTTATATACAAATTTATTAAATATACTGTAAGTACTTCTGATATCGACATGTAGCAGTATTCTACATTTGTTGTATAGGTATAACCTCAAATAACTAACCTATCTCTGTGTAAAATTGTATTGAGCTAAGTACATTTATTCAGGCAATGTTTTGCATTCTGTCAATGAGGTATTTTCGACACTACCACTATTTCATGTTTCTTAAGAACAAATAGTGGACATGTCGATTTTAAAAGACTTGTAACTTAAAATTATAAATATTTCATAAGGATATTTTTCGTAATTGTAAAGAACATACAGGAGGAGAACACTTTAGAATTTAACATTATTAAAATTTTTTCGTAATTATGATATTTTTATAAGCGGAATATGGGTGAATAACAAACACCTTTTCGATCATCTTGGCTTAAAATTGGAAAAAATATTTAATAAGTGCTCTAAATACCGATTAATTTATAATAAATCAGTTTACAGACGTTTTATATACGAGGACAGTTCGGAAAATTCTTAGCCTAACACAAAAAGTACGGTATAACCAGAAAAAATTAAGTGTATTGGAAACTTCCATCTCTGTTATGAACAGATATTAAATTTTGTTTCGATCTGGCATTGCGGATGCGTCTTTTTTGAACACATGTTACTATGTGAAGGAGTTGCAAGATCGAAACAAAATTTAACATTTGTTCATAAAAGAGATGGAAGTTTCTAAAATACTTAACATTTTTCTGTTCTGGGGTGGTGAAACGTTTAAAATGCGAAAATCCTTAATGTGCCGACTACTGGTGCACTTACCCTATCTTATAAAAAACTAGTGTGTACGTCGATTTTAAAAGATTTCGAATTGGTTATATAATTTTGTAAAAAATTTAAATCGATTCCACTCTTAATTTTTTTTTTAATAAATAGCCACATTACTCATTTTTGTTTCAAATTCAACAATCACAACTACTGACATACATACTTTATTTTTATTCAAGAACTGGTTATTAGTGGAAGGTATTTTATTAAACATAAAAATTTAAATAAATGTAAATAAAAAAATGTTGTTTTCATTTCATTTTTGGTAATGAAACAGCTTTACAAAACAATTTCATTTTTCAAGATTTTCCAATACCAATTAATAATTGCTTCAAAAGTTTTTATTTTGTTCTACTTAACCTCAAATGGAAATTGAACATTGAATTTTACCAAATAATATTATTTTTTACTTTTATGGCTTGCCTTGACTCCATACATATTTATTATTAAACATAAACATTTTAATTAATAATTTATTGTGTAATTAATAATTATAATCTTTAATGAATTAATTAATAATTATTTTCCCTCTAAATTCAAAAAAATATGCCAACCGTTATGATTTTTCTTTCAAATACTCTGACGCTTACACGCCGCAATTGAGTTCACAACGTCAACCACCACTATCACAACGCCGTTCGTTTGCATCAGAACGCCTTCAAAGTACGTACGCAGCGCCAAGAAATGTCAGTGCAAGAAGTTGAACGTTGAGGCAGACAGAAAAACTCGTGAACGACGGATTAGCCAGCAAATAAAATTACAACAACATCTCAGTCTTTTTGGCAATAAAATTAAGGAAGATCTATAAAAAGTTATATAAAAAACTACTGGCAGTGGTGCTCTCTACGATATTTGTAAAAAGTAATTCAATTTTTGTGGGTAATAATTAAAAAAAGAAAACAAAACAATAGTATTTGTGGTGTGGGTTGGTTGACAATGTCAAATTAATAAAAACAAAGAAAGCCGAAGAAAAAACAGAATACCGACAACGGATAAACACCGAATAAAGGATAATTGGCAAATCATAAAAGAAGAGCAACAATTTACACACATAATATTTTTGACATTTTGGTGATTTTGTTGTTGTTATTTTTTGTGTGCATTCTAGAGCTGCGTGTGTATTGTTTTTTTTTCATTTCTGCCGATAATAATCGTTGATTTTGTTGTGCAAAAAAAGATAAAACATTACTCTCCTTACTTTTTGCGTTATTGCCGTTGTTGTTCTTCTTATTCTTGTCAGGTGTGACTGTGTGTATGTTCCTTTGTATTCCAATTGCAAACAGAAAAGAAAATATTTGCATTGAAGAAAAAAAAAAACGGTGATAATAAATTAACGGAGAATTGAGAAGAGAATAGATAGAAGAGTGTATTTCGCAGAAAATAAGGAAAATAATATCCATTTGGCAGTTGGTCTACAACATTCAGTGCAAGTGAATCGAAGTGAAAAATTCTTGGTGTGCTGCTGTTGCTACAACAAGAACAACAAAACAAGAATATTCCAGCATATGCCTCTGTGAATTACAAAGAACAAAAATAGAAAAATCAATTTATAAGTATAATTTTTTGAACTAAAAAAAGCGCGTGGGGTCTCAGAAGTAAAAATGTTGCTGCAGCGTAACAAGTAAATGTTGTGTTGTAAAGAATAATTTGTTTCCTTTTTTATAATGTAGAACATATTTTGTTTTGTGTGTCCCTTTGTAAAAGAAAGCGTCAAAAATCAAAAATCCCCTGCCTAAATTCCACTACCAAAAATATGAAACAAAAATGGATCACATACCTATAACAAAAAAAAATTGGACCTCCCGCCGCCTCCTTGCAGCATTTCTATTAACATATTGATGAAAATGCGTATTATAATGCGTGTAGACATATTTCCAAAAAGAATGATAACACAACTTCCAATGTGTACATACAAACATAGATGCATATATATAATCCTACCCTGCAAGCAATTGGAAGTGAGTTTCTCACTCCCTCGCCCAATAAGTCACTTCCGCGTCACTTCTTTTCGGATAAAAGGCGATAGTTTGTATAATTACAACAACAAACCTGTTCTTCTCTACTTTATATCGCCTTTGAGTTACTTTGGAGTGACGCCTAGGAAGACAAAAGAAGATTGATCAAATGCTACAAAAACAATTTGCTCTCTTTCAAAATTGTCTCTCATCTCCTTGTAAAAACAGTTAGAGGAGAAAACATATAAATCAACTCAGTTAATGTTAATTTTTCAAAGTGATCTGTATGTATCAATAGTGTGATATTTAAATAATTAAAAAAGCGTAAAGAAAATACAAAAAAACAGAAATTTTTATTTATATTGTGATTGTTAAAAGTTTGTATTTTATGTTTTGAATGTGAGTGTGTGAAAAAATAAATAAAATAATTTGAAAATTTTTAATTTATTAAATCAATGAGTTGTTTCAGTGAATAAATAATGTAATATTGAAAATATTATGCCTACTAGAAGTGACGAGGAAGTTAAGTCGAAGTAACGTCAAGGCGATAGAAACAGTCGCGGAAGATAGTCGCATTCTTATCGCGGAAGTCACCTCCTTCGGGAAGAAATGAACCACGTCCGCGTCACTTCCAAGAAGTAACATCTGCGTGTCATGTGCGTAGTATCGCGGAAGTTACTTCTAGACGTTACGCAGAAGTTACTTCTTGGAAGTGACGCGGACGTGGTTCATTTCTTCCCGAAGGAGGTGACTTCCGCGATAAGAATGCGACTATCTTCCGCGACTGTTTCTATCGCCTTGACGTTACCTCGACGTAACTTCCGCGATAGTTTTTGCTTGCAGGGTAATAATTTGTTTTGTACATACAAAAGGTGTTTAATGTAGTAGCTCTATATACAGTTCATTTTGTTTGTTTTTGTTTCTTTTACATATAAGTGTTAATTGAATTATTATTGATTGATTATGTACCACCACCACATGTTTAATTTGTCTTGTCTTTCCTCTTTTTTCTTTCATTTCGTCTACCTAATTTTTTCGGTCTTTCCTTTGAATTTAGTGCCCTCCTTGTACTCCAAATATTGCTCCAGAGATGTGTAAATTGTTTTTTATTTCTTGTTCCCTGTTTCGTTTCATTTCGTTTTGCTTTGTTTTGCGTTATTTTTGCTTTTTTGTTGTTTGTGTGTATTTTTTGTTTGTTATTACCTTCTTGTTGTTCTAGTTGGAGTTAAAATCAAATTAGATTTTTAACTAACATATGTTTGCGTTTTGTTATCTTATGACGCCGTTAGTAAAGGCGCCAAAAGAAAACATGATTGGCGCTTTGGTTAAATCATTTGATATTTTTTAACGAACAAAATATTTTGTTAATAATTGAACAAAAGTTATTTTTTAAGTGAATTTAACTGATGAAGGAAATTGTTTTTTTTTCTCGCCGATGTTGGCATCTGTCCGTAGGGAAGATACCTAAATCCTAAACCTTATCTAGATTATCTTCTGCATTTGCTCAAATTCCAAGACAAGGTGGGAACGGAATTCGATCACCGGGAACTTCCTACGCTCCCAATGGGTTTCAGGACCATTAACTGCCTTAACAAGGTATTCTGCAGACGCTTTTTCAAAATGGGAAATTATCAAAGTGATTATGAAGAAGAAATGGAAACGATCGAACATCGATAGATGCTTCCAAACAAAAGGCAGCAAATTTTTGGTAGACATAAGATAAACTCTATAATATTTTTCATCGAGATACAGTAGAATCTCGATATAACAATTTTTATATTGTCAGCCCTCATCGTTAAATCGAATGACATTTTGTCATTACTGAAAACTGCAGAACAAAGAGATGATAAAAAAATCAAGGAATACAAAATAAGCAATAGTTT
>NW_026887913.1:0-9349 GCF_032173495.1 Musca vetustissima | reverse complement strand
TCAAAATCAACTACAATGTCAAAGTAAGAAAATCTCAAGTTTTGCCTTCAAAATGTGAAATTTACCTACATACTGAAAAAACTTTTTGGTGCATGTAATCAAAGAATCAATGTTGTAATTCTTATTAGTACGTCTGCGTAATGCTATATGCGCTTTTAGTTTGGTTGTAACTCAACCCGTTTTCTCAAAATCAACTACCATGTCAAAGTAAGAAAATCTCAAATTTTGCCTTCAAAATGTGAAATTTACCTACATACTGAAAAAACTTTTTGGTGCATGTAATCAAAGAATCAATGTTGTAATTCTTATTAGTACGTCTGCGTAATGCTATATGCGCTTTTAGTTTGGTTGTAACTCAACCCGTTTTCTCAAAATCAACTACCATGTCAAAGTAAGAAAATCTCAAATTTTGCCTTCAAAATGTGAAATTTACCTACATACTGAAAAAAACTTTTTGGTGCATGTAATCAAAGAATCAATGATGTAATTCTTATTAGTACGTCTGCGTAATGCTATATGCGCTTTTAGTTTGGTTGTAACTCAACCCGTTTTCTCAAAATCAACTACCATGTCAAAGTAAGAAAATCTCAAATTTTGCCTTCAAAATGTGAAATTTACCTACATACTGAAAAAACTTTTTGGTGCATGTAATCAAAGAATCAATGTTGTAATTCTTATTAGTACGTCTGCGTAATGCTATATGCGCTTTTAGTTTGGTTGTAACTCAACCCGTTTTCTCAAAATCAACTACCATGTCAAAGTAAGAAAATCTCAAGTTTTGCCTTCAAAATGTGAACTTTACCTACATACTGAAAAAACTTTTTGGTGCATGTAATCAAAGAATCAATGTTGTAATTCTTATTAGTACGTCTGCGTAATGCTATATGCGCTTTTAGTTTGGTTGTAACTCAACCCGTTTTCTCAAAATCAACTACCATGTCAAAGTAAGAAAATCTCAACTTTTGCCTTCAAAATGTGAAATTTACCTACATACTGAAAAAACTTTTTGGTGCATGTAATCAAAGAATCAATGTTGTAATTCTTATTAGTACGTCTGCGTAATGCTATATGCGCTTTTAGTTTGGTTGTAACTCAACCCGTTTTCTCAAAATCAACTACCATGTCAAAGTAAGAAAATCTCAAGTTTTGCCTTCAAAATGTGAAATTTACCTACATACTGAAAAAACTTTTTGGTGCATGTAATCAAAGAATCAATGTTGTGAAATTTACCTACATACTGAAAAAACTTTTTGGTGCATGTAATCAAAGAATCAATGTTGTAATTCTTATTAGTACGTCTGCGTAATGCTATATGCGCTTTTAGTTTGGTTGTAACTCAACCCGTTTTCTCAAAATCAACTACCATGTCAAAGTAAGAAATTCTCAAATTTTGCCTTCAAAATGTGAAATTTACCTACATACTGAAAAAACTTTTTCTTGCATGTAATCAAAGAATCAATGATGTAATTCTTATTAGTACGTCTGCGTAATGCTATATGCGCTTTTAGTTTGGTTGTAACTCAACCCGTTTTCTCAAAATCAACTACCATGTCAAAGTAAGAAAATCTCAAGTTTTGCCTTCAAAATGTGAACTTTACCTACATACTGAAAAAAAACTTTTTGGTGCATGTAATCAAAGAATCAATGTTGTAATTCTTATTAGTACGTCTGCGTAATGCTATATGCGCTTTTAGTTTGGTTGTAACTCAACCCGTTTTCTCAAAATCAACTACCATGTCAAAGTAAGAAAATCTCAAATTTTGCCTTCAAAATGTGAAATTTACCTACATACTGAAAAAACTTTTTGGTGCATGTAATCAAAGAATCAATGTTGTAATTCTTATTAGTACGTCTGCGTAATGCTATATGCGCTTTTAGTTTGGTTGTAACTCAACCCGTTTTCTCAAAATCAACTACCATGTCAAAGTAAGAAATTCTCAAATTTTGCCTTCAAAATGTGAAATTTACCTACATACTGAAAAAACTTTTTGGTGCATGTAATCAAAGAATCAATGTTGTAATTCTTATTAGTACGTCTGCGTAATGCTATATGCGCTTTTAGTTTGGTTGTAACTCAACCCGTTTTCTCAAAATCAACTACCATGTCAAAGTAAGAAATTCTCAAATTTTGCCTTCAAAATGTGAAATTTACCTACATACTGAAAAAACTTTTTGGTGCATGTAATCAAAGAATCAATGTTGTAATTCTTATTAGTACGTCTGCGTAATGCTATATGCGCTTTTAGTTTGGTTGTAACTCAACCCGTTTTCTCAAAATCAACTACCATGTCAAAGTAAGAAAATCTCAAATTTTGCCTTCAAAATGTGAAATTTACCTACATACTGAAAAAACTTTTTGGTGCATGTAATCAAAGAATCAATGTTGTAATTCTTATTAGTACGTCTGCGTAATGCTATATGCGCTTTTAGTTTGGTTGTAACTCAACCCGTTTTCTCAAAATCAACTACCATGTCAAAGTAAGAAATTCTCAAATTTTGCCTTCAAAATGTGAAATTTACCTACATACTGAAAAAACTTTTTGGTGCATGTAATCAAAGAATCAATGATGTAATTCTTATTAGTACGTCTGCGTAATGCTATATGCGCTTTTAGTTTGGTTGTAACTCAACCCGTTTTCTCAAAATCAACTACCATGTCAAAGTAAGAAAATCTCAAGTTTTGCCTTCAAAATGTGAACTTTACCTACATACTGAAAAAACTTTTTGGTGCATGTAATCAAAGAATCAATGTTGTAATTCTTATTAGTACGTCTGCGTAATGCTATATGCGCTTTTAGTTTGGTTGTAACTCAACCCGTTTTCTCAAAATCAACTACCATGTCAAAGTAAGAAAATCTCAAATTTTGCCTTCAAAATGTGAAATTTACCTACATACTGAAAAAACTTTTTGGTGCATGTAATCAAAGAATCAATGTTGTAATTCTTATTAGTACGTCTGCGTAATGCTATATGCGCTTTTAGTTTGGTTGTAACTCAACCCGTTTTCTCAAAATCAACTACCATGTCAAAGTAAGAAAATCTCAAATTTTGCCTTCAAAATGTGAAATTTACCTACATACTGAAAAAACTTTTTGGTGCATGTAATCAAAGAATCAATGTTGTAATTCTTATTAGTACGTCTGCGTAATGGTTGTAACTCAACCCGTTTTCTCAAAATCAACTACCATGTCAAAGTAAGAAAATCTCAAATTTTGCCTTCAAAATGTGAAATTTACCTACATACTGAAAAAACTTTTTGGTGCATGTAATCAAAGAATCAATGTTGTAATTCTTATTAGTACGTCTGCGTAATGCTATATGCGCTTTTAGTTTGGTTGTAACTCAACCCGTTTTCTCAAAATCAACTACCATGTCAAAGTAAGAAAATCTCAAATTTTGCCTTCAAAATGTGAAATTTACCTACATACTGAAAAAACTTTTTGGTGCATGTAATCAAAGAATCAATGTTGTAATTCTTATTAGTACGTCTGCGTAATGCTATATGCGCTTTTAGTTTGGTTGTAACTCAACCCGTTTTCTCAAAATCAACTACAATGTCAAAGTAAGAAAATCTCAAATTTTGCCTTCAAAATGTGAAATTTACCTACATACTGAAAAAACTTTTTGGTGCATGTAATCAAAGAATCAATGATGTAATTCTTATTAGTACGTCTGCGTAATGCTATATGCGCTTTTAGTTTGGTTGTAACTCAACCCGTTTTCTCAAAATCAACTACCATGTCAAAGTAAGAAAATCTCAAGTTTTGCCTTCAAAATGTGAACTTTACCTACATACTGAAAAAACTTTTTGGTGCATGTAATCAAAGAAATCAATGTTGTAATTCTTATTAGTACGTCTGCGTAATGCTATATGCGCTTTTAGTTTGGTTGTAACTCAACCCGTTTTCTCAAAATCAACTACCATGTCAAAGTAAGAAAATCTCAAATTTTGCCTTCAAAATGTGAAATTTACCTACATACTGAAAAAACTTGTTGGTGCATGTAATCAAAGAATCAATGTTGTAATTCTTATTAGTACGTCTGCGTAATGCTATATGCGCTTTTAGTTTGGTTGTAACTCAACCCGTTTTCTCAAAATCAACTACCATGTCAAAGTAAGAAAATCTCAAATTTTGCCTTCAAAATGTGAAATTTACCTACATACTGAAAAAACTTTTTCTTGCATTGGTGCATGTAATCAAAGAATCAATGTTGTAATTCTTATTAGTACGTCTGCGTAATGCTATATGCGCTTTTAGATTGGTTGTAACTCAACCCGTTTTCTCAAAATCAACTACCATGTCAAAGTAAGAAAATCTCAAATTTTGCCTTCAAAATGTGAAATTTACCTACATACTGAAAAAACTTTTTGGTGCATGTAATCAAAGAATCAATGTTGTAATTCTGATTCTTATAAGTACGTCTGCGTAATGCTATATGCGCTTTTAGTTTGGTTGTAACTCAACCCGTTTTCTCAAAATCAACTACCATGTCAAAGTAAGAAAATCTCAAATTTTTCCTTCAAAATGTGAAATTTACCTACATACTGAAAAAAACTTTTTGGTGCATGTAATCAAAGAATCAATGATGTAATTCTTATTATTACGTCTGCGTAATGCTATATGCGCTTTTAGTTTGGTTGTAACTCAACCCGTTTTCTCAAAATCAACTACCATGTCAAAGTAAGAAAATCTCAAGTTTTGCCTTCAAAATGTGAAATTTACCTACATACTGAAAAAACTTTTTGGTGCATGTAATCAAAGAATCAATGATGTAATTCTTATTAGTACGTCTGCGTAATGCTATATGCGCTTTTAGTTTGGTTGTAACTCAACCCGTTTTCTCAAAATCAACTACCATGTCAAAGTAAGAAAATCTCAAATTTTGCCTTCAAAATGTGAAATTTACCTACATACTGAAAAAACTTTTTGGTGCATGTAATCAAAGAATCAATGTTGTAATTCTTATTAGTACGTCTGCGTAATGCTATATGCGCTTTTAGTTTGGTTGTAACTCAACCCGTTTTCTCAAAATCAACTACCATGTCAAAGTAAGAAAATCTCAAATTTTGCCTTCAAAATGTGAAATTTACCTACATACTGAAAAAACTTTTTGGTGCATGTAATCAAAGAATCAATGTTGTAATTCTTATTAGTACGTCTGCGTAATGCTATATGCGCTTTTAGTTTGGTTGTAACTCAACCCGTTTTCTCAAAATCAACTACCATGTCAAAGTAAGAAAATCTCAAATTTTGCCTTCAAAATGTGAAATTTACCTACATACTGAAAAAAACTTTTTGGTGCATGTAATCAAAGAATCAATGTTGTAATTCTTATTAGTACGTCTGCGTAATGCTATATGCGCTTTTAGTTTGGTTGTAACTCAACCCGTTTTCTCAAAATCCCATCAATTAAAGTAGCTGCCTAACACGCATTGTTATGCTCTTTTTGCCTTCAAAATGTGTTTGACAGCCAACGAAAAAACTTTTTGGTGCATGCACACAACTAGAAAATCAACGTAATCACACTTAGGGATAAAAGTATTTCAGTATATTTTTATTTTATTATTCAAAATGCGTTTGGGAAGGCGCAATGTTTTGTATGTTTAAAACTTTTAAAAACAGCATGTCAAATTATCAAATATTTAATTTTTCAAAATGTGAAATTTACCTTACATACTGAAAAAAACTTTTTGGATGCATTTGTAACATATACAATTTGTAATTCATATAAAAACATTTTTAATAATGCTTTTAATTATATAATAACAAAAATTAAATTCATCGATAATTTTTTCCTCACCACAAAAATGTACACACAATTTTGTTCAGTACTGTTCTGTTTTCTCTCAACATACTAACGCATTTCAAATTTTGCCCTCAAATTCTTGCATGTAATCAAAGAATCAATTATGTAATTCTTATTAATACGTCTGCGTAATGCTATATGCGCTTTTAGTTTGGTTGTAACTCAACCCGTTTTCTCAAAATCAACTACCATGTCAATGTAAGAAAATCTCAAATTTTGCCTTCAAAATGTGAAATTTACATACATACTGAAAAAAACTTTTTGGTGCATGTAATCAAAGAATCAATGTTGTAATTCTTATTAGTACGTCTGCGTAATGCTATATGCGCTTTTAGTTTGGTTGTAACTCAACCCGTTTTCTCAAAATCAACTACCATGTCAAAGTAAGAAAATCTCAAATTTTGCCTTCAAAATGTGAACTTTACCTACATACTGAAAAAACTTTTTGGTGCATGTAATCAAAGAATCAATGTTGTAATTCTTATTAGTACGTCTGCGTAATGCTATATACGCTTGCAATTTGGTTGTAACTCAACCCGTTTTCTCAAAATCAACTACCATGTCAAAGTAAGAAAATCTCAAATTTTGCCTTCAAAATGTGAAATTTACCTACATACTGAAAAAACTTTTTGGTGCATGTAATCAAAGAATCAATGATGTAATTCTTATTAGTACGTCTGCGTAATGCTATATGCGCTTTTAGTTTGGTTGTAACTCAACCCGTTTTCTCAAAATCAACTACCATGTCAAAGTAAGAAAATCTCAAGTTTTGCCTTCAAAATTTGAACTTTACCTACATACTGAAAAAACTTTTTGGTGCATGTAATCAAAGAATCAATGTTGTAATTCTTATTAGTACGTCTGCGTAATGCTATATGCGCTTTTAGTTTGGTTGTAACTCAACCCGTTTTCTCAAAATCAACTACCATGTCAAAGTAAGAAAATCTCAAGTTTTGCCTTCAAAATGTGAACTTTACCTACATACTGAAAAAACTTTTTGGCGCATGTAATCAAAGAATCAATGTTGTAATTCTTATTAGTACGTCTGCGTAATGCTATATGCGCTTTTAGTTTGGTTGTAACTCAACCCGTTTTCTCAAAATCAACTACAATGTCAAAGTAAGAAAATCTCAAATTTTGCCTTCAAAATGTGAAATTTACCTACATACTGAAAAAACTTTTTGGTGCATGTAATCAAAGAATCAATGATGTAATTCTTATTAGTACGTCTGCGTAATGCTATATGCGCTTTTAGTTTGGTTGTAACTCAACCCGTTTTCTCAAAATCAACTACCATGTCAAAGTAAGAAAATCTCAAATTTTGCCTTCAAAATGTGAAATTTACCTACATACTGAAAAAACTTTTTGGTGCATGTAATCAAAGAATCAATGTAATGCTATATGCGCTTTTAGTTTGGTTGTAACTCAACCCGTTTTCTCAAAATCAACTACAATGTCAAATTAAGAAAATCTCAAATTTTCTCAAAATCAACTACCATGTCAAAGTAAGAAAATCTCAAATTTTGCCTTCAAAATGTGAAATTTACCTACATACTGAAAAAACTTTTTGGTGCATGTAATCAAAGAATCAATGTTGTAATTCTTATTAGTACGTCTGCGTAATGCTATATGCGCTTTTAGTTTGGTTGTAACTCAACCCGTTTTCTCAAAATCAACTACCATGTCAAAGTAAGAAAATCTCAAATTTTGCCTTCAAAATGTGAAATTTACCTACATACTGAAAAAACTTTTTGGTGCATGTAATCAAAGAATCAATGTTGTAATTCTTATTAGTACGTCTGCGTAATGCTATATGCGCTTTTAGTTTGGTTGTAACTCAACCCGTTTTCTCAAAATCAACTACAATGTCAAAGTAAGAAAATCTCAAATTTTGCCTTCAAAATGTGAAATTTACCTACATACTGAAAAAACTTTTTGGTGCATGTAATCAAAGAATCAATGATGTAATTCTTATTAGTACGTCTGCGTAATGCTATATGCGCTTTTAGTTTGGTTGTAACTCAACCCGTTTTCTCAAAATCAACTACCATGTCAAAGTAAGAAAATCTCAAATTTTGCCTTCAAAATGTGAAATTTACCTACATACTGAAAAAACTTTTTGGTGCATGTAATCAAAGAATCAATGTTGTAATTCTTATTAGTACGTCTGCGTAATGCTATATGCGCTTTTAGTTTGGTTGTAACTCAACCCGTTTTCTCAAAATCAACTACCATGTCAAAGTAAGAAAATCTCAAATTTTGCCTTCAAAATGTGAAATTTACCTACATACTGAAAAAACTTTTTGGTGCATGTAATCAAAGAATCAATGTTGTAATTCTTATTAGTACGTCTGCGTAATGCTATATGCGCTTTTAGTTTGGTTGTAACTCAACCCGTTTTCTCAAAATCAACTACAATGTCAAAGTAAGAAAATCTCAAATTTTGCCTTCAAAATGTGAAATTTACCTACATACTGAAAAAACTTTTTGGTGCATGTAATCAAAGAATCAATGTTGTAATTCTTATTAGTACGTCTGCGTAATGCTATATGCGCTTTTAGTTTGGTTGTAACTCAACCCGTTTTCTCAAAATCAACTACCATGTCAAAGTAAGAAAATCTCAAGTTTTGCCTTCAAAATGTGAAATTTACCTACATACTGAAAAAACTTTTTGGTGCATGTAATCAAAGAATCAATGTTGTAATTCTTATTAGTACGTCTGCGTAATGCTATATGCGCTTTTAGTTTGGTTGTAACTCAACCCGTTTTCTCAAAATCAACTACCATGTCAAAGTAAGAAAATCTCAAATTTTGCCTTCAAAATGTGAAATTTACCTACATACTGAAAAAACTTTTTGGTGCATGTAATCAAAGAATCAATGATGTAATTCTTATTAGTACGTCTGCGTAATGCTATATGCGCTTTTAGTTTGGTTGTAACTCAACCCGTTTTCTCAGAATCAACTACCATCTCAAGTTTTGCCTTCAAAATGTGAACTTTACCTACATACTGAAAAAAACTTTTTGGTGCATGTAATCAAAGAATCAATGATGTAATTCTTATTAGTACGTCTGCGTAATGCTATATGCGCTTTTAGTTTGGTTGTAACTCAACCCGTTTTCTCAAAATCAACTACCATGTCAAAGTAAGAAAATCTCAAATTTTGCCTTCAAAATGTGAAATTTACCTACATACTGAAAAAACTTGTTGGTGCATGTAATCAAAGAATCAATGTTGTAATTCTTATTAGTACGTCTGCGTAATGCTATATGCGCTTTTAGTTTGGTTGTAACTCAACCCGTTTTCTCAAAATCAACTACCATGTCAAAGTAAGAAATTCTCAAATTTTGCCTTCAAAATGTGAAATTTACCTACATACTGAAAAAACTTTTTCTTGCATGTAATCAAAGAATCAATGATGTAATTCTTATTAGTACGTCTGCGTAATGCTATATGCGCTTTTAGTTTGGTTGTAACTCAACCCGTTTTCTCAAAATCAACTACCATGTCAAAGTAAGAAAATCTCAAGTTTTGCCTTCA
>NW_026887912.1:0-9197 GCF_032173495.1 Musca vetustissima | reverse complement strand
TATATAAAAATGGTTATCTGATTTGTTTTATGTGTTGGGGTTGGGTAGTCGTTACATCCCAAAATTATTATCTGATAATAACCGAAATTTACAAGCGCTGTCCTTGACCATAACTGGAACTCCATGGAAAATTTCCAATCGGTCAGCGTAATATTTCCGCCCTCTAGTGTGATAAGGGCTACTTTATAATATGTGTATACGTAAGCACCTGTAAATATTTAAATGTAACTCCCACATCCGAGAACATACGACAATAAAATTGGTATCAATTTAAAGGTCAGCCACTCCTCTTGGATATACTCTCTCTGGTCTATGTCCTTTAGGAGTAAATATATACACCATAGAATCCAAATTTTTTCATTTTTTACACAAAAGTCAGGGTCCATTTGACCCGCTAAATATTGACTGATCTCTATCAAAACAGACATGCTTATTCTTTGGCCCGATCCCCTTCTCCATGTAAAATTTCACAATGTTCGGGCCGTAATTTCGGCCTTTAGAGTGATCAGAAAAACCGACAAAAATTTAGTATATGGTCCATTTCACCCCCTAAATATTAACCGATCTTTACCAGAAACAATAGGGGTCTTCATTGGCCAGAACCCATCCTACATGCAAAATTTCGTGAAGATTGGTCCATAACTGTGGCCTGTATCGTGTTTACAAATTATAATGGACAGACGGACACACATGTCTAGATCGACTCGGCTAGTCGCTATAATACCCTGACAACATAGTTGTGTAGGGTATAAAAAGTTATCTCCTCAATATGGTGATACCTCCTGAAGGAAAGAATTGAGATAAACAATTAAAATATTGGGTTCAAAATTGGCATATACCGGTCATTAATTAGGCATATCCCTCATATAATCATATCCCCAAATATTCACTACTTCCTACACTATGTAATCAATATTCGTCTTCCTTTATTCATAGCCTCATATAACTTTGTATTCTAAATTACAGTAGTTTTAGGATTTTTCTCTACCATTCGTTATCAGTATCAGTCCACTTTTTGGAGCTTACAGATTTTAGGAAAAATCCCCATTAAAAATTGCTGAAATTTGTATTTTGTGTACATAATAGTTGACATAAATCGGTTTGTAGATTTATCGGTATATGTCTACTTTTTAGTATGTTCCCTATATTTTCATTACATGTATCTGTCAGTATAACTATGGTGGAGGGTATCCATAGTTCGGCCCGGCCGAACTTTACGCTTTTTCACTTGTTTTTTTTCTATGGCGATTTGAACGATTAGCAATGGTATTTTTTAAAGGCCTAGTGTGTGAAAACATAATTTTTGTCAAAATTAGAAATCTTTAAGAGACGAACGAGAAACCATGACGCATTTAAGTATGAACTGAAGGTGAGCTGCAAATATTTATAGACAAGCTGCAGGACATGAAGACTTGATAGTCCACCACATCATTCCAAGAATGTTATGATAATTATGGCATCGCACCAGCCATTCTTTCAATTCTATCAGTTAAAGTAGTTGCTTCTTGTAACCGTTACTTATTTCACGTAGCCGGAAAGAACTTTAGAAATTCATTCCTAGAATTTAGTGAAATAGTGTTGTGAACGATTAACTACAAGAAACAAGCATACTGACTTTCAAGTAGCTGCTCTGGGTGTGATAACTTGTGTAAATTAATATCGAAACTAGTAAAAAAAGAAGAAAGAGGAAAAAATAGAAAAGTTCATAATTAGGTCGGGATTACTTAGTATAATGTACATTGAAACCAAACACAATCTCCGATTTTGTTTAACTTTGCCACTCTGCAATTACCGCACACTTTAGCCGAGAATTTGCATCAAAAGAGAATAAGGCGGCAACCACAAAAAAAAAATGAATGAAACTCAAAGGCCTTGATTGTAATTTAATATTAGTTTTTTTTTTTTTTTTTTTGTTTGCTTGTTTAGACACCCCCAATGCTTTATGTTTTCTGCTTTGGAATTATACCTCCTCCTCTTGTCTATTCCTATACCATGGCATTAATGTTTTTTTTTTTTTTGTTTGTTGCATTATTCTTATTTTTTATTTTTAATTTGCATTACCTGGTCTTATTGTCACTGCCGCTGTTAAAGTTGTTGGTGTGGTTGATATATCTTGTTGTTGTTGTTTGCTTTTTTCCTTTTTCGCTAGTGAAGCGTCTGCACTTTAATAAAATGAAATTGAATATAAAACATAAGGACGTGAAACAAAATATTGCGCATACATTAAGGTGTCGAAAGCAGATGCCACTCGGGTGCGATGTGGTAAGGTTACAACGTCAAGATATGTGCATATGTGTTCTCAAGTCACCACTACCCCGGGCAATGTCATAGTCAACACCATAGTATATAAAAGTGTATGAGTGTGTCTGTGTGTCCAATAACACATGTGCACTAGGTCCAGCCTGTCATATGCTATACATGTTGCAGTATACTGGGTTGTGGCAAATATTTGTAACTAAAACTATTCCTATACGCTGCACCCGGCAAAGGAGAATAGCTTAAAATTACTAAAATAGAAATAACTAGAAAGCATTTGTGTGCGTACAGATAGCCAGAAGATCTAGTAATAGGAGAGCAGAAGCTCTCTTTATATTTAAAGGGCCCATAAACATAAAGAGCAGTATCAGGTATTCTTATAGGAAATAAAAAGTCTTTTACTTTTATAAAACAGACAAGAAGTGTTTTGTTTTTCTGGGATGATTTGATCTGAAAATCTTATATAATTCTAAATGAACTTAATCATATCATAAACAAGCTATTTATGGGAGGACCGGCGTTCTTCTTATATTCTATTATGTGATGACCCGAAAGCGTTCTTATTGAACATCGAGGAGATTTTCTCAAAGATCAGAGCAGAAAAGGTTCTCTAAGATAGGGGACATGTATCCTTTTTAATATATTACGATTCAAAAGTCTTTGTATAGAAAATCGTAAGTATTTTTATAGAAAACAATGAGTTTTTCTCACAAATGATCAGAACATATACAGATGATCAGAACGTAAAATTCTAAAGAAACTTATTCAAAACTGGACAAACAAAAACCAGTAAGGAAAGTAGTAAAGTCGGACGGGGCCGACTATATGATACCCTTCACCACTATGGGTATATTAAACAGGACTATTAACATGAAATTGGATGAAATAAAATATGTGATATTTATCTAAATGTGAAACGACCTAAATCTCTCCATAAACATGTCATTCGTTCGTTACAATGGGACAAAGGTATGTAAATCGACTTCCAACAAATATAAATAGTTCATCTATTGGGATATGTCTGTACTTCTAGTAAACTCAACTACGTAATTCTATGCCCAATTTTGTACGTTGTGCAAAATTTGATGTCAATCTGACTAACATGAGGAGTTTGATGCCCAACTTACTTAAAATCGGGCGAAAATATATATGAAAGCTATATCCAAATATCAAGCGATTTCAACGAAACTTTTCATAGGTTATACTAATTTCAGTACTTTTTGTTTTGGTGCGTCAATTACTTAAAATCAACCGATTTTCACGAAACTTGGCACACAACATTTTGGACTAAATTTACATTAAATCGGACGAAAATATATATTTGTGCAATATGTAAACCTTGACCGACTTTCACGAAACTTGACCGACATCACTTTATGCTCAATTCAGTACGTTATGCCAAATTTCGTGCAAATCGAAAGGTATATAGGGACTTTGGTGTACCATTTACATAAAATCAGACAAAACTATATATGGGAGCTATATCTAACTCTGGACCGATTTTCTCGAAACTTGGCAGACATCACTCTAGGCTCAGTTCAGTACGTTATGCCAAATTTCTTGCAAATCGAAAGATATATGGACTTTGGTGCACCATTTAAATAAAAAGGGACGAAACTATATATGGGAGCTATATTTAAATCTGAACCGATTTTCATGAAACTTGGCAGACATCACTCTGGGCTCAATTCAGTACGTTATGCCAAATTTCGTGCAAATCGAAAGATATATAGGGACTTTGGTGCACCATTTTCCTTAAATCGGACAAAACTATATATGGGAGCCATATCGAAATCTGGACCGATTTTCTCGAAGCTTGGCAGACATCACTCTATGCTCAATTCAGTACGTTGTGCCAAATTTGGTGCAAATCGAAGGATATATAGGGACTCTGGTGCACCTATTACATGAAATCGGGCGAAACTATATGGGAGCTATATCTAAATCTGGACCGATTTTCTCGAAACTCGGCAGACATCACTCTATTCTCAATTCAGAACGTTATGCCAAATTTGGTGCAAATCGAAAGATATATAGGGTTTTGGTGCACCATTTACCTTAAATCGGGCGAAAATATATATGGGAGCTATATCTAAATCTGAACCGATTTTTCCCAATTTCAATAGGGTTCGTCCTTGGGCCAAACAAGTGAGCTGTGCCAAATTTCATCCAAATCGGAGTATAAATGCGACCTGTACTTTGCTTACAATTCAACACCAACAGACGGGCAGGCGGACGGACGGACGGACATGCATAAATCGACTTATATGCACAAAGACATAATATTCTGTACCACAGTGTGGTGAAGGGTATAATTAAAGGTTAATTTTTTCATAGAAGGTCAGAAGGTCGCAGGCCTGAAGGATTTTCCAGAATTTTACATTGAGGACCGGGTAGACCAGGTCCCGGACTAGATGAAATTCGTATTGAGAACTGGGGAGGCCTCTTTATGTTTTTATCTAGGGAAGGTTGATCCAAGAAGGTTGATCGAGGTCTGAAAATTAAGTTGAAGTAGACCAAAAATAATGCTTTCGGAAATCTACTTCTAGTGGACGGAAAATGGATTTAAAAGTAAAAAACCCAGGTTTGGCCTAACCTGTTTAAACTGTGTTTGGAAAATAATGGTCATTTTAAGTTACTCAAAGAAAAAACGCAGAAATAAATAGTATATTGTAGATGTGTGGAATGAGTTAGCCTAGGAGAAAATTCACGTTATGATAGAACCTACCTACCTACTTTACCACACTGTGGTACATGGTATTATGTCTTTGTGCATATGTTTGTAACAGGCATAAGGAAACGAGATAGACACATGGTTCTTTTTGAGAATATGTATAGAATTACTTTCTGAGCTTATTTATGCATGTCCGCCCGTCCATAGTTTCGTCCGATTCATAGCATCGTCCGATTTTTGGTAAATGATGCACCAAACTCCTAATATTTGTCCGATTCAAATAAAATTTTGCACAGCGTTCTGACTTAAGTTTTATGTCCGTGAAGTTTTGTGGAAATTGGTTCCGACGTAGATATAGCTCCCATATACATTTTCGCCCGATATTATATAAATGGAGCACCAAACTCCCAAGGATTGTCCGATTGATAAAAAATTTTGCACAGCGTATTGAAATAGGTCCATATTAGTGTATATGAAGTTCTGTGGAGATCGGTTCAGATTTAGATATAGTTCCCATATATAGTTTCGTCTGAGTTTTGGTAAATAGTGCACCCAATTTCCAATATTATTCGGATCGATAAAAATTGTTGCACAACATACTGAATCAGGTCCAGTTTATATCTGTGAAGTTTTTTTGGAAATCGATTCAGATTTAGATATAGCTCCCATATAGTTTCGTCCGATTTTATGTAAATGGTGCACCAAAATCCCAAGGATTGTACGATTCAAATAAAAGTTTTCACAAAATACAGTCCATATTTCGATGTATGCGAAGTATTGTGGAAATCGGTTTAATATTTGTCCGCTTGACGCAACATCTCGCTATGTACAGTGTTAGGTCCAGATATAGTTTTTTATGTGATTTAGATATTTCTTCCATATAAATTTTCGCCTGATTTTATGTGAATGGTGCACCGAGAAGCCTACATGTGTTCCATATACACGAGATAAAATTGTGGACAGCGCACTGTGCTCCATCATACCAAACGGTATATGCCATGGTTGCTCAATTAGGTCCAGATTTACATATAGCTCCACATACCTTATTTTGCTCGATTTTATATAAATGATACTAAAAAGAATCAGATTGACATGCAATTTTTCCAATGGGCCTCTAACGATTATATGTCTGTTCTATCTACAGGATATTGTATATATTAGCATCTCTTGCATGTATCCAATGTGGTGAAGGGTATCATATAGTCAGCCTCGTTCGACTTTTGAACTTTCCTTACTGGTTTTTAGTGTTATTCAGTGAAGACTATAACCTAAACAAGTAATAACGACATTCCGTTCGCTCGTTACACTCTTTACCATGAGCTGCGCATTCAAAATAGCTTAAAGTTTTTCATCTATTTAAAAATGTCCAGAATCCGACAGTCTGCGTGAAAACATGGACCTATATGTGTTTACTCTACAATAACCAGGAATGTCAAATTAAAGGTCTGTCTGCGGGGCGTTAATTTTAAAGCCTCGTCAAAACATGGACAAATATTGATAATTATATTCAAAAATATATTGTATCCACAATGAAACCTAAATGCAAACTACAGACAAGACGATTGAAAAATCGCCATAAATCATCAAAATCAAAATTGCTTTGAAAAAAACCTTGACAACAGACCTCATATATTATGAAACCCGAAAATCGTATAGGTTTATCATCATGCTTCGAAAATATGGCTATAATCATTAAAATTCTTAAAAACTGTAGGTAATATGGGAGTTACGTCGAAACCTGAACCTGGTAGTAGGTCTACAACAAAATGTGGACCTATATTGCAACATGTTTCTCAAAGAATGCCAAATTACGAGCAATGCCTACTTGCTCGTTGTTTAAGGTACATGTTAGCCGTTGAAGCATAAACTATTTACAGCTAGCAGTTATTGTTTTTGTTTCGGTTTAAATCTTATCAAAGATGAGACTGGGTGTTTGTGTGGAAATTTTATGTGCCTGCTTTTAGATTTGAGGTTTCTCTTTTTTTTCTTAAACTGCCATCACACCAGCAACACTGCGGCTGAGGTTTTTTCTGCTGTGCAGAAGTTTACACCATCGTGCAATATGTTACAGCTATTGTAAGTTAAGAGCATGTTAAGTGCTTTTGATAGTAACTTATATTCACACACACACACATACACACAAATGCACACCCATAGTAGTATGTAGTCTCATAGACACAGGCACCTATATATTCCTTCCATAAGCAAATGTATAAATGGAGTATGCTGAACACACAAACATTATTTATTCGTGCAAAAAAACCAAAGGAGGAACCAAAACTGAATGAAAACAAAACAACGATTCCACGAAAAGCACTGAAAAATAACTGAACAAATATGCCAAGTCAGTCATAGGAGAACGACTGACTGGGCTGGCTTCCGTGTTGTTACCATTGTCCGCGCCATAAACATAAACGGCGTCAACAGTTGTACTCTCTGTACACAGATGTGTATTTATGTGTCTGTGTCGGGACTTTTCTTCACTTTTGTCCCTGCATTTTATTCATTCATATATGCATATTCACATATGTGTGAGTATGCTGTCATCACCTGCATGCCTGTATGTATATATGCAAATGTATGTATGCAGCCTTAAGTCCATTGTGTGTTAGTGAATATATCAACATTATGGTACCGCCCCGGCGTAAAACATACATGCCGGAGTTATTTTTCTCTTCATATCTCTGATTGTTGTGTAGTTATAAATTCTCACAGGTATACCGTGTCATAAGTGTCAGGGTTCTATGTCAACTCATTTCGGAGGAGAATGACATACACATTTTGGTCATTTATGGGAATGCCTTTGGAGATTCAACAAAATTTAAAATTACCCGATAATTAAGTAGCAGATTGATTTTATTCGTTAGCATAACTAAATACTAAGGAAAGGACTACTGTCGGATGGGCCGCCATGGCGGGCAGACTTCATATAAGGGGGCCCCATTGATTAGTAGTTTGGGGATTTGGGACACATTTATCAACCGAGTTAGGTCTAACTTGATTTTTTTGAAAATGACCACAATCGATATAAGTTGTGATGCCACAAATGTCCGGTATTATGAGGATTACGGACATCGGGGCTTACTCGTGGCAGCTCAGATCCATTTAATATTTTTCGACTTACATGAAACCAAAAACACATCTCAAGTCATTACCGACATATGTAGATCTCCTGTGCATCGTTTGCTAATAATGGTGGTGCAACGGAAAATGCACTAAATGGGGATCTGATCTGATTCTTATAAATTTAAATAGGTTTCATCCTTGTGCCATGACAGTTGAGTCACAGTGACAGCTCTGGTATTATGTGATCACACAGAATCAGCGCATCTGGTTGGAACATGACGCGAGGTCCACCATCTAACGGTCCCCCAATTTTCCGTTTTTATACCCCTCACCACACTGTGGAACAGGGTATTATGTCTTTGTGCAAATGTTTGTAACAGGCAAAAGGAATCGAGATAGACTCATGGTTCCTTTTGAGAATATGCATAGAATCACTTTCTGAGTCGATTTACGCATGTCCGTCTGTCGGTCCGTCCATGTATTTTTGTTAACAAAGTACAGGTCGCATTTATGATTCGATTTGGATGAAACTTGGCACAGTTCACTTAATTGGACCAAGGACGAACCCTATTAAAATTATAGAATATCGGTTCAGATTTAGATATAGCTCCGTCCGATTTTATATAAATGATGCACCAAACTCCCAATGTTTGTCCGAATGCGACAAAATTTTGCACAGCGGACTGAATCAGGTCAATGCTTTGTTGGAATCGGTTCAGATTTTGATATAGCTCTCATATATAGAGTCGTCAGATTTTATGTGAATAATGCACCACACTCCGAATATTTATCCGATTGCACAGAGTTATGAATTAGGTCCAGACTGATCTCTGCGAAGTTATGTTGAAATCGGTTCAGATTTAGATATAGATTTCATATATAGATTCGTGCGATTTTTTGTGAATGATACACCAAACTCCCAAAATTTGTCCGATTGAGACACAATTTTGCACAGAGTAATGATTTAGGTCCAGACTGATGTTTTCGAAGTTTTGTTAAAATCGGTTGTTGTTCAACGATTCATTTTTTAATGCCCTTCACCACACTCTGATACAGGGTATTATGTCTTTGTGCCTATGTTTGTAACAGGCAAAAGGAAACGAGATAGATACATGGTTCCTTTTGAGAATAAGCAAAGAATCACTTTTTAAGTCGATTTATGGATTTCCGTCTGTCCGTCCGTCCATATATTTTTGTTAAC
>NW_026887911.1:0-93176 GCF_032173495.1 Musca vetustissima | reverse complement strand
ACTATCACAGCTTTAGGCGTGGATTTTTAAAGAATATTTTTTTCAAGGACTATCACAGCTTTAGGCGTGGATTTTTAAAGAATATTTTTTCAAGGACTATCACAGCTTTAGGCGTGGATTTTTCAAGAATATTTTTTCAAGGACTATCACAGCTTTAGGCGTGGATTTTTAAAGAATATTTTTTTCAAGGACTATCACAGCTTTAGGCGTGGATTTTTAAAGAATATTTTTTCAAGGACTATCACAGCTTTAGGCGTGGATTTTTAAAGAATATTTTTTCAAGGACTATCACAGCTTTAGGCGTGGATTTTTCAAGAATATTTTTTCAAGGACTATCACAGCTTTAGGCGTGGATTTTTAAAGAATATTTTTTCAAGGACTATCACAGCTTTAGGCGTGGATTTTTAAAGAATATTTTTTCAAGGACTATCACAGCTTTAGGCGTGGATTTTTCAAGAATATTTTTTCAAGGACTATCACAGCTTTAGGCGTGGATTTTTCAAGAATATTTTTTCAAGGACTATCACAGCTTTAGGCGTGGATTTTTCAAGAATATTTTTTCAAGGACTATCACAGCTTTAGGCGTGGATTTTTCAAGAATATTTTTTCAAGGACTATCACAGCTTTAGGCGTGGATTTTTCAAGAATATTTTTTCAAGGACTATCACAGCTTTAGGCGTGGATTTTTCAAGAATATTTTTTCAAGGACTATCACAGCTTTAGGCGTGGATTTTTCAAGAATATTTTTTCAAGGACTATCACAGCTTTAGGCGTGGATTTTTCAAGAATATTTTTTCAAGGACTATCACAGCTTTAGGCGTGGATTTTTCAAGAATATTTTTTCAAGGACTATCACAGCTTTAGGCGTGGATTTTTCAAGAATATTTTTTCAAGGACTATCACAGCTTTAGGCGTGGATTTTTCAAGAATATTTTTTCAAGGACTATCACAGCTTTAGGCGTGGATTTTTCAAGAATATTTTTTCAAGGACTATCACAGCTTTAGGCGTGGATTTTTCAAGAATATTTTTTCAAGGACTATCACAGCTTTAGGCGTGGATTTTTCAAGAATATTTTTTCAAGGACTATCACAGCTTTAGGCGTGGATTTTTCAAGAATATTTTTTCAAGGACTATCACAGCTTTAGGCGTGGATTTTTCAAGAATATTTTTTCAAGGACTATCACAGCTTTAGGCGTGGATTTTTCAAGAATATTTTTTCAAGGACTATCACAGCTTTAGGCGTGGATTTTTCAAGAATATTTTTTCAAGGACTATCACAGCTTTAGGCGTGGATTTTTCAAGAATATTTTTTCAAGGACTATCACAGCTTTAGGCGTGGATTTTTCAAGAATATTTTTTCAAGGACTATCACAGCTTTAGGCGTGGATTTTTCAAGAATATTTTTTCAAGGACTATCACAGCTTTAGGCGTGGATTTTTCAAGAATATTTTTTCAAGGACTATCACAGCTTTAGGCGTGGATTTTTCAAGAATATTTTTTCAAGGACTATCACAGCTTTAGGCGTGGATTTTTCAAGGACTATCACAGCTTTAGGCGTGGATTTTTCAAGAATATTTTTTCAAGGACTATCACAGCTTTAGGCGTGGATTTTTCAAGGACTATCACAGCTTTAGGTGGATTTTTCAAGGACTTTATCATTTTTCAAGGACTATCAGCTTTAGGCGTGGATTTTTCAAGAATATTTTTTCAAGGACTATCACAGCTTTAGGCGTGGATTTTTCAAAAATATTTTTTCAAGGACTATCACAGCTTTAGGCGTGGATTTTTCAAGAATATTATATGAAAGCCTATCTGACCCAATTGCGTGGATTTTTTAAGAATATTTTATGAAGGTCTATCAGGACCATTATTAAGTTAACCTTTGTCATATTTTCTTAAGACATCATAACAAAATCACAATTATTGTTTGTGATTTTGAAATGTAATCATAACAATTGACAATCATATTTATTCGGGATTGTGACGACAACCACTACAAACCACCGAACTTTCTCATCTGTTGTTCTTTGCTTTTGGAATAACATTCATTCGCATTCATATCCGCTTCCTGTTATTTGTTTCCTTTGAATATTGAATTGTCTTCTGTTACTGCTGTCAGTGCCATTGTCGTTGTTGTTGTGTCTGAGGGATTTCCTTTTGCCATTCCATTTTATGATTTATTTGTAATAGTCTCCTCTTAACAACAACAACAAAATCTCAGTTCTAATAAATATAATGTCTTAAGAATTCCTTGAAAAATTGATTTCAAGACTTTGTGCCATCCTGGCGTATTGTGGAAATGGAGAACAAATAAGAAAATGTGTGTGTGTGTGAATGTTCATTTGAACATAGTATTTGGCTTAAGGGGACCCCTCATTCTCGGTGTCAAAAAAATTCTTGATTTAATTCGAATCTACTCTAATTCTAGAATGTGCCTACAAAATTTCAAGTGAAAATCTCAAGAACTCTTGAAGATATAGCCGATTTATTGTGTCAGCATCAAGTGACGGCTAAAGGGCTTCTCAAACTTTAAACGCGTTTTTCTCAAAACGAATGGCGGGCACGATAACTCAAAAACTAATAATCCAATCGGTTTCAAATTTTGACACGTTTCTCTGGGAGTGTGTAGCTCTCGTATGAACTAAGATAAAGCTAATCTGTGAAGATCTTCCTTATTTTTTGACTTAGTTTGTGGTAAAAAATAGCCGATTTTCCATAAAAAATTTTCAAAGTTCCGCCATATTGTTAATTGTTGTGCGAAGTCAATAATCCTAGTTCATACGAGAGCCAGACATGTCCTCTTTCTAACACAGTTGGAATTTTCGGATTCCGATGTTCCAGTGAGGAGTTATCATGCCCGCCATCGAAAATATGGACTTTTCTTTGAACCCAAAAAACAACAACAAAACAACAGCAACAAATTTTGGTAAATTATATTTCTTCCTTTTTAAATCTTTAAATATATATGTGCCAAGTTACAAACCTTAACAAGCATTGGTATTCATTTACCAGCCCATTTAAAATCTTAAAAATAAAAAATCGAGAATGGGTGGGGTTCCCTTAAACAAATTTATGTTTTGCATCAAATGTTAGCAAGTTTTTCTATTATTGTTATTGTAGTTGTTGTGTGTCTGCGTCTTATTGAAATTCAAAACAGTTGGTGGTGACATGTTTGCGAGGATAAATATTTCAAGAGCTCTTTTTGGCAATGAAATCATAAGTACATAGTTGGGGGATTAGAACGTAAAAGAAATCAATTGTCCTTGAGGGACAACAAATCGAAAAAGTAATAACTAAAAATAATAAAAAATATTATTTAAAAATCCACGCCTAAAGCTGTGATAGTCCTTGAAAAAAATATTCTTTAAAAATCCACGCCTAAAGCTGTGATAGTCCTTGAAAAAAATATTCTTTAAAAATCCACGCCTAAAGCTGTGATAGTCCTTGAAAAAAATATTCTTTAAAAATCCACACCTAAAGCTGTGATAGTCCTTTTGGAAAAAATCTATTAAAAATCCACGCCTAAAGCTGTGATAGTCCTTGAAAAAAATATTATTTAAAAATCCACGCCTAAAGCTGTGATAGTCCTTGAAAAAAATATTCTTTAAAAATCCACGCCTAAAGCTGTGATAGTCCTTGAAAAAAATATTCTTTAAAAATCCACGCCTAAAGCTGTGATAGTCCTTGAAAAAAATATTCTTTAAAAATCCACGCCTAAAGCTGTGATAGTCCTTGAAAAAAATATTCTTTAAAAATCCACGCCTAAAGCTGTGATAGTCCTTGAAAAAAATATTCTTTAAAAATCCACGCCTAAAGCTGTGATAGTCCTTGAAAAAAAATATTCTTTAAAAATCCACGCCTAAAGCTGTGATAGTCCTTGAAAAAAATATTCTTTAAAAATCCACGCCTAAAGCTGTGATAGTCCTTGAAAAAAATATTCTTTAAAAATCCACGCCTAAAGCTGTGATAGTCCTTGAAAAAAATATTCTTTAAAAATCCACGCCTAAAGCTGTGATAGTCCTTGAAAAAAATATTCTTTAAAAATCCACGCCTAAAGCTGTGATAGTCCTTGAAAAAATGTTCTATAAAACTCCACGCCTAAAGCTGTGATAGTCCTTGAAAAAATGTTCTATAAAACTCCACGCCTAAAGCTGTGATAGTCCTTGAAAAAATGTTCTATAAAAATCCACGTTTAAGCTGTGATAGTCCTTGAGAAAATATTCTTTAAAAATCTAGGCCTCTTATAGTCCTTGAAAAAAATATTCTTTAAAAATCCACGCCTAAAGCTGTGATAGTCCTTGAAAAAAATATTCTTTAAAAATCCACGCCTAAAGCTGTGATAGTCCTTGAAAAAAATATTCTTTAAAAATCCACGCCTAAAGCTGTGATAGTCCTTGAAAAAAATATTCTTTAAAAATCCACGCCTAAAGCTGTGATAGTCCTTGAAAAAAATATTCTTTAAAAATCCACGCCTAAAGCTGTGATAGTCCTTGAAAAAAATATTCTTTAAAAATCCACGCCTAAAGCTGTGATAGTCCTTGAAAAAAATATTCTTTAAAAATCCACGCCTAAAGCTGTGATAGTCCTTGAAAAAAATATTCTTTAAAAATCCACGCCTAAAGCTGTGATAGTCCTTGAAAAAAATATTCTTTAAAAATCCACGCCTAAAGCTGTGATAGTCCTTGAAAAAAATATTCTTTAAAAATCCACGCCTAAAGCTGTGATAGTCCTTGAAAAAAATATTCTTTAAAAATCCACGCCTAAAGCTGTGATAGTCCTTGAAAAAAATATTCTTTAAAAATCCACGCCTAAAGCTGTGATAGTCCTTGAAAAAAATATTCTTTAAAAATCCACGCCTAAAGCTGTGATAGTCCTTGAAAAAAATATTCTTTAAAAATCCACGCCTAAAGCTGTGATAGTCCTTGAAAAAAATATTCTTTAAAAATCCACGCCTAAAGCTGTGATAGTCCTTGAAAAAAATATTCTTTAAAAATCCACGCCTAAAGCTGTGATAGTCCTTGAAAAAAATATTCTTTAAAAATCCACGCCTAAAGCTGTGATAGTCCTTGAAAAAAATATTCTTTAAAAATCCACGCCTAAAGCTGTGATAGTCCTTGAAAAAAATATTCTTTAAAAATCCACGCCTAAAGCTGTGATAGTCCTTGAAAAAAATATTCTTTAAAAATCCACGCCTAAAGCTGTGATAGTCCTTGAAAAAAATATTCTTTAAAAATCCACGCCTAAAGCTGTGATAGTCCTTGAAAAAAATATTCTTTAAAAATCCACGCCTAAAGCTGTGATAGTCCTTGAAAAAAATATTCTTTAAAAATCCACGCCTAAAGCTGTGATAGTCCTTGAAAAAAATATTCTTTAAAAATCCACGCCTAAAGCTGTGATAGTCCTTGAAAAAAATATTCTTTAAAAATCCACGCCTAAAGCTGTGATAGTCCTTGAAAAAAATATTCTTTAAAAATCCACGCCTAAAGCTGTGATAGTCCTTGAAAAAAATATTCTTTAAAAATCCACGCCTAAAGCTGTGATAGTCCTTGAAAAAAATATTCTTTAAAAATCCACGCCTAAAGCTGTGATAGTCCTTGATAAAAATATTCTTTAAAAATCCACGCCTAAAGCTGTGATAGTCCTTGAAAAAATATTCTTTAAAAATCCACGCCTAAAGCTGTGATGTTGCTAGAAAAAATATTCTTTAAAAATCCACGCCTATGGGTGTGAGGGTTCTCTAAGAAATGTTCTTTAAAAATCCACGCCTTTTGTGATAGTCCTTGAAAAAAATATTCTTTAAAAATCCACGCCTAAAGCTGTGATAGTCCTTGAAAAAAATATTCTTTAAAAATCCACGCCTAAAGCTGTGATAGTCCTTGAAAAAAATATTCTTTAAAAATCCACGCCTAAAGCTGTGATAGTCCTTGAAAAAAATATTCTTTAAAAATCCACGCCTAAAAAAAAAAATATTCTTTAAAAATCCACGCCTAAAGCTGTGATAGTCCTTGAAAAAAATATTCTTTAAAAATCCACGCCTAAAGCTGTGATAGTCCTTGAAAAAAATATTCTTTAAAAATCCACGCCTAAAGCTGTGATAGTCCTTGAAAAAAATATTCTTTAAAAATCCACGCCTAAAGCTGTGATAGTCCTTGAAAAAAATATTCTTTAAAAATCCACGCCTAAAGCTGTGATAGTCCTTGAAAAAAATATTCTTTAAAAATCCACGCCTAAAGCTGTGATAGTCCTTGAAAAAAATATTCTTTAAAAATCCACGCCTAAAGCTGTGATAGTCCTTGAAAAAAATATTCTTTAAAAATCCACGCCTAAAGCTGTGATAGTCCTTGAAAAAAATATTCTTTAAAAATCCACGCCTAAAGCTGTGATAGTCCTTGAAAAAAATATTCTTTAAAAATCCACGCCTAAAGCTGTGATAGTCCTTGATAAAAATATTCTTTAAAAATCCACGCCTAAAGCTGTGATAGTCCTTGAAAAAAATGTTCTTTAAAAATCCACGCCTAAATCTGTGATAGTCCTTGAAAAAAATGTTCTTTAAAAATCCACGCCTAAATCTGTGATAGTCCTTGAAAAAAATGTTCTTTAAAAATCCACGCCTAAAGCTGTGATAGTCCTTGAAAAAAATATTCTTTAAAAATCCACGCCTAAAGCTGTGATAGTCCTTGAAAAAAATATTCTTTAAAAATCCACGCCTAAAGCTGTGATAGTCCTTGAAAAAAATATTCTTTAAAAATCCACGCCTAAAGCTGTGATAGTCCTTGAAAAAAATATTCTTTAAAAATCCACGCCTAAAAAAAATATTCTTTAAAAATCCACGCCTAAAGCTGTGATAGTCCTTGAAAAAAATATTCTTTAAAAATCCACGCCTAAAGCTGTGATAGTCCTTGAAAAAAATATTCTTTAAAAATCCACGCCTAAAGCTGTGATAGTCCTTGAAAAAAATATTCTTTAAAAATCCACGCCTAAAAAAAATATTCTTTAAAAATCCACGCCTAAAGCTGTGATAGTCCTTGAAAAAAATATTCTTTAAAAATATCGCCCTCCTTTTTTATTTTTATTTCCCATTAAATAATATTTAATATTTTTCAAAACTGTAATTTAACAGCGCAATTTATTCCTTTCATATTCCCTGCTACAATATTTTTCAATTAAGGCCATAGATTTTGTTTCACTACTCCGCCTGTCTCAACACCTCGCAACCAACCCAAATGGGCCATTAAACGCTGTACGTGACACCTAATTAATCATAAGCATTCTCATAAAATGTGACAGGCTATATAATATCAAATGTCTGATGTGTATGTATGAGTGTGTGTTTCTGGGAGAGAGAGAGAGATGATGTTTGTTTGTCAACAGCATAATGATGAAAAACAGCAATTTTTTACATCGTTTTTTTATTTGGCCGGCAACGAAAAGCCTTACCTAACCCTTAACACAAGGACCCACACTTCGTGAACATTAACGAGCATTTAACGAAAAATCTTAACACATTTTTTATTGCGCCTCTGTATTTTCGGTGGGCCAGATGCCTTTGGACCCGGTTATTGTTGTTCTACGACATATTTTTAAGTGTTCTTTAATGAGATATTTTGGTTCACTTTGGTTGGTTGGCTGTTTGGTGTGTGTGATAAGCCCACCATTGTACTTTGTGCTAAGATTCACATTTCTTTAAGATTTTTTTGGCAAGGATTTTATTCTCCTTTGTTTTTATTTTTGCCGAGCAAGGAGTTGAAAATTGAAAAATAAATTTCACTTAGCTGAGGTAATTAAGTGTCTGCTACGAAATGGTTTAATGTGTAAAGTTGAAATTATAATTTAATAAATATTTTTTTAATAGCTAGACTAAACTGTGTGTTTAAAAAATAATAAGAAATATTGAAATAATAAGAAATATGAAATATTTTTGGAAGGATATTTTTACCTCTTGAGGAAACAGCGATTGGAAATTAAATGGGTAAATGGTTATATAAGGTAAAATGTGTCGAAATTTGGTTTTGTATTTTAAAAATATTATTATATGAAGAGCTTTGACTGTCTATACGATACCTATTTACTTTTAATCACATTTTCCCGCAAATTAATCTCTGATCACGTACAGCATTCACGTGATGCTTAAACTGCAGGCTAATTTCATCATTTGCATATTACGCAAATATGATTTATGCCATTTGATATAAATCGAATTAATGGTTAATTTATTTATGAAATTCATTGAGTGGAAAGAAGAAACGTGATGGCTTCATATTCAGATATTTTGCGAATATTTTTTAATGTTTTTGCCTTCATAAATATTTTTAATATATGTTTTTAAGCATATAGATTTTTTAAAGAATAGCAATCACATATATTTTTAATTTGTTTTTTGAATAACTTCAATTACCATTCAGATACTTTTCCGTATATTTTTTCCTTTAAATATTGAATTGCCTTCTGTTACTGCTTCCGGTGTCGTTATTGTTCTACTTCTTCTTTTGTCTGAAGGATTTCATATTGTCATTCCATTTTATGATCTATTTGTAATAGTCTCCTCTTAACAATAACGAAACATCACATCACTAATACATATTATGTCTTAAGAATTTCTGAGAAATGGATTTTAAGACGTTCGGTTTCTCTGGCGTATAATTTGCCAATTATGAGAATGGAGAACAGAAGAAGAAAAAAAGAAGAAAATGTGTGGAAGTTTGTGTGAATGTACATTGGAACATAATATTTGGTTTTAACCAATAATATTTTTTCCTAACAATATTTTAAAGTATTAAGACTAGACTTTCTAGACTTTGAAATAAAGGACAAGCAAAGCAATAGGAGTGGATTTTTAAAAAATATGTATGAATGAAGCCGTAGCATTTTTATACCCTTCACCACACTGTGGTACAGGGTATTATGTCTTTGTGCATATGTTTGTAACAGGCAAAAATAATCGAGATAGACCCATGGTTCCTTTTGAGAATATACATAGAATCACTTTCTAAGTCGATTTATGCATGTCCGTCCGTCCATCTGTCCGTCTGTCTGTCCATGTTAAATTGTAAACAAAGTACAGGTCGCATTTATGATCCGAATTGAATGAAATTTGGCATAGGTCACCTATTCGGCCCAAGGACGAACCCTATTGAAATTGGGAAAATCGGTTCAGATTTAGATATAGCTCCCATATATATATTTAACCGATTTAATGTAAACGGTCCCTATATATCGTTCGATTTGCACGAAATTTGGTACAGCTCAATCATTTAGGTCTAGAATGATGTCTGCCAAGTTTCGTAAAAATCGGTCCAGATTTAGATATAGCTCCCATATATAGTTTCGTCCGATTTCATGTAAAAGGTGCCCCAAAGTCCCTATATATCTTTTGATTTGCACGAAATTTGGCATAACGTACTGAATTAAGCCTAGAGTGATGTCTGCCAAGTTTCGAGAAAATCGGTCCAGATTTAGATATAGCTCCCATATATAGTTTCGTCCAATTTCATGTAAATGGTGCCCCAAAGTCCCTATATATCCATCGATTTGCACGAAATTTGACATAACGTACTTAATTGAGCCTAGAATGATGTCTGCCAAGTTTCATGAAAATCGGTCCTGATTGAGATATATCTCCCACATATAGTTTCGTCCGATTTCATGTAAATGGTGCCCCAAAGTCCCTATATATCTTTCGATTTACACGAAATTTGGTACAGCTTAATCATTTAGGTGTAGAATGATGTCTGCCAAGTTCCGTAAAAATCGGTCCAGATTTAGATAGATATAGCCCCTTTTATTATAGATTGATTTTAAATAATTGCCGCACCATATATATTTTCGCCCGATTTCAAGTAAATTGGGCATCAAACTCCTCATGTTAGTCAGATTGACATCAAAGTTTGCACATCGTACAAAATTGTACATAAAATTATATTGTTGCGTTTTCTAGAAGTACAGACATAGCCCAACGGATGACCTATTTATATTTGTTTGAAGTCGATTTACATACTTTATGGATAGATCTAGGTAGATTCACATTTAGATAAATATCACATATTTTATTTCATCCAATTTCATGTTTCATGCCTTCAATAGTCCTGTTTAATATACCCATAGTGGTGAAGGGTATCATATAGTCGGCCCCGTCCGACTTTACTACTTTCCTTACTGGTTAAGGATAGTTTTCAAGGACTAGCGAAACTATATACTTTGATATTTATATATACATATATATATTTATATACATATATATACACATATATATATATATATATATATATATATTTAAGGAATATTTTAATTCGAATAATTTTAATAAGAATCCTCCTCGAAAATTCACATAAAAATCCAATAGTTTCCGATTCTCCATTGAAAATTCGGTGTTTAGAAATTCTAAATCTATCGGAAATACTGGAAATTCCACACTCCGTATGCTCAACAAAAGTTATGTATAATAAATACCTGAAATTAATATAAAACATCGACGGGGTAAGGAGGCAAGTCTCCTTCAAAATACTAACAAGTTATATTTGAAGGCTGACTCTCTAATAATTTTCATGAATATTATTAGAGAGTCAGCCTTCAAACATAACTTGTTAGTATTTTGAAGGAGACTTGCCTCCGCCACGCTCTTAAGACAATTAGAACCATTAGCGAAAAAATAAACATCAGGATTTTGAAATAATATATATATATATAAAGGGTGATATAAAAAACTGCAACAAAGTCAAAAGCCATATTTTTATACCCTACACAACTATGTTGTCAGGGTATTATAGCTTTGTGCAGCCCCAAAAGTTTGTAACGCCGCGAAATATTGGTCCTAGACCCACCTTTAAGTATACCGATCGTCATATCTCGACTAGCTGAGTCGATCTAGACATGTGTGTCCGTCCGTCCGTCCGTCCGTCTGTCCATTATAATTTGTAAACACGATACAGGCCACAGTTATGGACCAATCTTCACGAAATGCATGTAGGATGGGTTCTGGCCAATGAAGACCCCTATTGTTTTTGGGAAAGATCGGCTAATATTTAGGGGATGAAATGGACCAAATACTAAATTTTTGTCGGTTTTTCTGATCGCTCCAGAGGCCGCAATAATGGCCCGAACTTCGTGAAATTTTGCAAGGAGAAGGGGATCGGGCCAAAGAATAAGCATGCCTGTTTTGATAAAGATCGGTCAATATTTAGCGGGTCAAATGGACCTTGACTTTTGTGTGAAAAATGACAAGATTTGTATTCTATAGCGTATATATTTACCCCTGAAGGACACAGACCCGAGAAATTCATATTATATCCAAGAGCAGTGGTTGACCTTTAAATTAATACCAATTATATTGTTGTATGTGCTCGGATGTGGGAGTTACACCTAAATATTCACAGGTATCTCCGTATTCCTATATTATTTAGTAACCCATTATCACTCTAGAGAGCGGAACTATAGCACTGATCGCTTTGAAATGTTTCATGAGGTTCCAGTTATGGTCAAGGATAACGCGTATAATTTTCGGTGATGATCAGATAATAATTTTGGAATGTATTGGACCTAAAACTTAATTTTTTGTATTATTTTCGAGTCGATCTATAGACCACAAATGAAAGCCGAACATCACAACACAACCCACGGTGAAGGGAATCTGGACAATAGCTGTACTGAATACGCGTAATATTCTGAAAATATGTCAGTGTGAGGAAGAGGAGCTGTTTACCTCTAATCGGGCAATAGGGTGCAAAAATCACGAAATATTGCCCAGGCTCAGAATAAACATCCGCAGAAAATTTGAGTTCCGTGGTAGTTGTGTAGGGTATCGTATGGTCGGCCCCGTCCGACTATACTGCTCCGCTCACTGGTTTTAATTTTATTGAATGAAAATTTTAAAAAATTTTGAGTGCGATGGTGCTGAGTCATATCAGAATGTACAAGGTATCCGGCCAAAATGTTTGCGTGACCAATGCTTTTATAAACCCTCCAGAATATTTTCACGATAATATTCGACATTTACCATGGTCGATTAATACGAGCATTTACCATGGTCGATTAATACGTGGCCAGCCGGCAAGTCTGGCAAGTAAACACGATCATTTTGTTTATTTACAAACTGCTGGACAACGAATGTTTTTTCATCGCAGAAAACCAAATTCGGCAGGTCACCACTTTCGGCCAAGCGAAGCGACTCTTTAGCACTTTTGAGTCTATTTTCTTTCTTTTGCGGTGTAAGTTCTTGCACTTTTTGGAATTTCAATGTCTTTACCCCGAGCTCATTTTTCAATATTTACCGAATGGAATATTGTGATATATTCAGCTCACGAGCGATTTTTCGGCCACTGTGACGCGGGTTTCGATCAAGTTGCTTATTCACATTTAAATACTGGGGTGCTCTAACGATAGCCACTTTTGGTTTTCCAGCCAAATATAAAGAACTCACACTATGATGCTTGAGTTCCATTACGAATAAAATTTTGCTGGGAAATGCTCACCAAAATGCTTTTGTACGCTTGTAAACAATATAATGAGCTGTCACTGGAATAATTTTAAATGCTGTCGGACAAGTGGCTTAGAAATGACAGCAGTTAATTTTTAAAGAATATTTTGTACATCCTTTACCACCCTGTGGTATAGGGTTTTAGCCTTTGTGCATGGTTCCTTTTATGAATATGCATACAATCACGTTCTGAGTCGATTTATGCATGTCCGTATGTCCATACACTTTTTATGAACAAAGTACAGGTCGTATTTATAACCCGATTTGGATGAAATACGGCACAAGGACGAACACTATTGTAATTCGAGAAAATCAGTTCAGATTTAGATATAGTTTTCATATATATTTTCGTCTGATTTAATGTAAATGGTGAACCAAACTCCCAATATTTGTCTGATTGACAGAAAATTTTGCACAGCTCACTGAATTATGTCTGATAAATATATGCGAAGTTTTGTTGGAATCGGTTCAGATTTTGATATAGCACCAAACTCAAAATGTTTGTCCTATTGAGACAAAATTTTGAACAGCGTACTGAGCTAAATCCAGTTTGATATCAGTGACGTTTTGTAGAAATAGGTTCAAATTGAGATTTAGCTCCCATATATAATTTCGTCCCAATATTTGTCCGATTGAGTCAACATTTTGCACAGCGTACTGAAATTACTACAAGTTGAGTTCCATGAAGTTTTGTTGAAATCGGTTCAGATTTAGATATAGCTTTCATATAAATTTTCGTCCAATTGTATATAAATGATGCACCAAACTCCCACTTGTTGCAATTGAGACGCAATTTTTCAAAGCGTATTGAATTGAGCATACACAAAATTCGGAATTATGGAATTTAGTCTAGAATGTTTTGTGTTAAGGTTTGTTGAAATCGGTTTAAATTTCAATATAGCTGCCATATATTACCGTCCGATTTTATGCAAATGGTGAACCGAGGAGCCAATGTTTGTTCGAATAACATAAAATATTGCATAGGGTATTGGGTTGAAATCGGTTCAGGTTTAGATATGGCTTTCATATATTTTAATCCATTTAGATGAAATAGGTGTACCAAAAAACTAACTTGACGATTTTTTACTTGTTTATTTCAGGTTTTTTAAATTGAAAACTTAAAGACATTTTTTGCATAATCGATTTTTGGATTTATCTCGATCTTGCAGCAAATGAGCATAGCCCTTACATAAAGGTATTCGCAACTTTTTGGATATTTTGTATGTTTTAGTTGAATTTTGCCCCAACGTGACTGTAATTTAGCAGTCCTCGTGGGGTGAAAACATTTTTGTAGAAGAACCCAAATTTGAATATAAGTATCTTGTCTAAATAATGCTTAATATGTTTAAATAATTTTTATACAAAAGTCTGCTTAGTTTTCTGTACATTACACACGCGGTTGATTGGCTCCATAGGCATACAATTCGTAACCTGTATAGATCTCATAATGTCTGTCGAAACACCGCGCTCATATTTCTTTAACATTAACATTAATGATCTCCTTCAATGGAAATTCTTTCAGAGCCGAAATGATTGAAAATAGTTTTAACGATCCTGGTTCGAGATTGAATCAAAAAATTCCAACACCAAACATTTTCCAGGAAATTAAAATTACTAACTAATTTTATAACCTACAATGAAATTCTGCCGAAGCGGAAATGATTTTGGAAGATCAGAGACCCTGAAACATTACCCACTCTAGATACTGATACCATTCATCCAATAATAATCTTCCCCACTATGGAATGCTCGTGAAACCGGACTAGTACTATTAAAAAGAACTTGAAGAGTACTTAACAAATATAGAATCGTACATTATAATGCATCGGCCGTGAATATGGAGAAATTTGGCCCTGAAGTTGGATTTCTACAGAGCTCATGCAGTTGGATGTTTTTAAATCTCCTGTAAGTAAAATTCTGACCGTAAGTAAAATTCCCCAACGGAATAAATGTTGCCGGATTTTTATATGCAGTGTTTTTAAATGTTTCGAAAAAAGAATTTTCGTCCGCATTCTCAGCATATTATCCGTTTTTTATACTCACATATAAAAATAGTTTTATTCCTTCCATTAGTATTTCCTTTACTAAAGCAATTCCAGATAATATCCGAAATTCCATTTAAGTCTGATACTCTTTCATTAAAATGTAACCCCCTATCCTTTTCATTTAATTTAAATCAGATTAAACCTCACAAACAATTGTCAAAGCCTCAATCAAAACTACATATCTTCCTATCTCTCTTTTTCCAGTGGCTGAGTTCAGATGAACATTCACGATTGTCGCACCTACACTTGTGGTTACAAACCGCTCGTTACTTGATTAATTAAGTTTTACTGCTACTACTGTTTATATTCTAGTGTGTGTGTGTGCATGTGTTATATAAATTAATTTATTGACAACCCTTTCTAGGACTGTAGCAACCATTTCGAAGCACCCACACACTCCCATCCGAACTGCATACGCTTTTGTTTTAATTAAATTGTTTATCATAACAGACAGCCTGCCTGCCAGCCAGGCAGTCAGTTCAGTTCATGGAAGGATAATCTAATAGACGTTTTTCTACATTTTGTTGTAGTAGTTGTTTCTGTGTATGTGAATTAAATTCACTTAATTTTACACAAATGATAACGCCGCCCTTCCTTTCCATTACGGATGTCCGGTACGGCAGGATAGCTGTGCTAATGGAAATAGAGCAAAACAAAAATAACAGAATTCTCAAATGACAAAAATAAGTACATGAAAAAGGATATAGTACATGAAAAAGGACAAGTGCATGAAAAAGGAAAATATTCTTTAAAAATCCACGCCTATAGCAGTGATAGTCCTGGAGAAAATATTCTTTAAAAATCCACGCCTAGAGCTGTGATAGTCCTTGAGAAAATATTCTTTAAAAATCCACGCCTAGAGCTGTGATAGTCCTCGAGAAAATATTCTTTAAAAATCCACGCCTACAGCAGTGATAGTCCTGGAAAAAATATTCTTTAAAAATCCACGCCTAGAGCTGTGATAGTCCTTGAGAAAATATTCTTTAAAAATCCACGCCTACAGCAGTGATAGTCCTGGAGAAAATATTCTTTAAAAATCCACGCCTAGAGCTGTGATAGTCCTCGAGAAAATATTCTTTCAAAACCCACGCCTACAGCAGTGATAGTCCTGGAGAAAATATTCTTTAAAAATCCACGCCTACAGCAGTGATAGTCCTGGAGAAAATATTCTTTAAAAATCCACGCCTACAGCAGTGATAGTCCTGGAGAAAATATTCTTTAAAAATCCACGCCTAGAGCTGTGATAGTCCTTGAGAAAATATTCTTTAAAAATCCACGCCTACAGCAGTGATAGTCCTGGAGAAAATATTCTTTAAAAATCCACGCCTACAGCAGTGATAGTCCTGGAGAAAATATTCTTTAAAAATCCACGCCTAGAGCTGTGATAGTCCTTGAGAAAATATTCTTTAAAAATCCACGCCTAGAGCTGTGATAGTCCTCGAGAAAATATTCTTTAAAAACCCACGCCTACAGCAGTGATAGTCCTGGAGAAAATATTCTTTAAAAATCCACGCCTACAGCAGTGATAGTCCTGGAGAAAATATTCTTTAAAAATCCACGCCTACAGCAGTGATAGTCCTGGAGAAAATATTCTTTAAAAATCCACGCCTAGAGCTGTGATAGTCCTTGAGAAAATATTCTTTAAAAATCCACGCCTACAGCAGTGATAGTCCTGGAGAAAATATTCTTTAAAAATCCACGCCTACAGCAGTGATAGTCCTGGAGAAAATATTCTTTAAAAATCCACGCCTAGAGCTGTGATAGTCCTTGAGAAAATATTCTTTAAAAATCCACGCCTAGAGCTGTGATAGTCCTTGAGAAAATATTCTTTAAAAATCCACGCCTAGAGCTGTGATAGTCCTTGAGAAAATATTCTTTAAAAATCCACGCCTAGAGCTGTGATAGTCCTTGAGAAAATATTATTTAAAAATCCACGCCTAGAGCTGTGATAGTCCTTGAGAAAATATTCTTTAAAAATCCACGCCTAGAGCTGTGATAGTCCTCAAGAAAATATTCTTTAAAAACCCACGCCTACAGCAGTGATAGTCCTGGAGAAAATATTCTTTAAAAATCCACGCCTACAGCAGTGATAGTCCTGGAGAAAATATTCTTTAAAAATCCACGCCTACAGCAGTGATAGTCCTGGAGAAAATATTCTTTAAAAATCCACGCCTAGAGCTGTGATAGTCCTTGAGAAAATAGTCTCTAAAAATCCTCGCTGTGATAGTCCTTGAGAAAATATTCTTTAAAAATCCACGCCTAGAGCTGTGATAGTCCTTGAGAAAATAGTCTCTAAAAATCCTCGCTGTGATAGTCCTTGAGAAAATATTCTTTAAAAATCCACGCCTAGAGCTGTGATAGTCCTTGAGAAAATATTCTTTAAAAATCCACGCCTAGAGCTGTGATAGTCCTTGAGAAAATAGTCTCTAAAAATCCTCGCTGTGATAGTCCTTGAGAAAATATTCTTTAAAAATCCACGGCTAGAGCTGTGATAGTCCTTGAGAAAATAGTCTCTAAAAATCCTCGCTGTGATAGTCCTTGAGAAAATATTCTTTAAAAATCCACGCCTAGAGCTGTGATAGTCCTTGAGAAAATAGTCTCTAAAAATCCTCGCTGTGATAGTCCTTGAGAAAATATTCTTTAAAAATCCACGCCTAGAGCTGTGATAGTCCTTGAGAAAATATTCTTTAAAAATCCACGCCTAGAGCTGTGATAGTCCTTGAGAAAATATTATTTAAAAATCCATGCCTAGAGCTGTGATAGTCCTTGAGAAAATATTCTTTAAAAATCCACGCCTAGAGCTGTGATAGTCCTCAAGAAAATATTCTTTAAAAACCCACGCCTACAGCAGTGATAGTCCTGGAGAAAATATTCTTTAAAAATCCACGCCTACAGCAGTGATAGTCCTGGAGAAAATATTCTTTAAAAATCCACGCCTACAGCAGTGATAGTCCTGGAGAAAATATTCTTTAAAAATCCACGCCTACAGCAGTGATAGTCCTGGAGAAAATATTCTTTAAAAATCCACGCCTAGAGCTGTGATAGTCCTCGAGAAAATATTCTTTAAAAATCCACGCCTACAGCAGTGATAGTCCTGGAGAAAATATTCTTTAAAAATCCACGCCTACAGCAGTGATAGTCCTGGAGAAAATATTCTTTAAAAGCCTATAGCCTATAGCAGTGATAGTCCTGGAGAAAATATTCTTTAAAAATCCACGCCTACAGCAGTGATAGTCCTGGAGAAAATATTCTTTAAAAGCCTATAGCCTATAGCAGTGATAGTCCTGGAGAAAATATTCTTTAAAAATCCACGCCTAGAGCTGTGATAGTCCTTGAGAAAATAGTCTCTAAAAATCCTCGCTGTGATAGTCCTTGAGAAAATATTCTTTAAAAATCCACGCCTAGAGCTGTGATAGTCCTTGAGAAAATAGTCTCTAAAAATCCTCGCTGTGATAGTCCTTGAGAAAATATTCTTTAAAAATCCACGCCTAGAGCTGTGATAGTCCTTGAGAAAATATTCTTTAAAAATCCACGCCTAGAGCTGTGATAGTCCTGGAGAAAATATTCTTTAAAAGCCTATAGCCTATAGCAGTGATAGTCCTGGAGAAAATATTCTTTAAAAAATCCACGCCTATAGCAGTGATAGTCCTGGAGAAAATATTCTTTAAAAAATCCACGCCTATAGCAGTGATAGTCCTTGAGAAAATATTCTTTAAAAATCCACGCCTACAGCAGTGATAGTCCTTGAGAAAATAGTCTCTAAAAATCCTCGCCTAGAGCTGTGATAGTCCTTGAGAAAATATTCTTTAAAAATCCACGCCTACAGCAGTGATAGTCCTGGAGAAAATATTCTTTAAAAATCCACGCCTACAGCAGTGATAGTCCTGGAGAAAATATTCTTTAAAAATCCACGCCTAGAGCTGTGATAGTCCTTGAGAAAATATTCTTTAAAAATCCACGCCTACAGCAGTGATAGTCCTTGAGAAAATATTCTTTAAAAATCCACGCCTAAAAATTCGCGCCTACTACAGTCTCTAAAAATCCTCGCCTAGAGCTGTGATAGTCCTTGAGAAAATATTCTTTAAAAAATCCACGCCTATAGCAGTGACAGTCCTTGAGAAAATAGTCTCTAAAAATCCTCGCCTAGAGCTGTGATAGTCCTTGAGAAAATAGTCTCTAAAAATCCTCGCCTAGAGCTGTGATAGTCCTTGAGAAAATATTCTTTAAAAATCCACGCCTACAGCTGTGATAGTCCTGGAGAAAATATTCTTTAAAAATCCACGCCTAGAGCTGTGATAGTCCTTGAGAAAATATTCTTTAAAAATCCACGCCTACAGCAGTGATAGTCCTTGAGAAAATATTCTTTAAAAATCCACGCCTAAAAATTCACGCCTACTACAGTCTCTAAAAATCCTCGCCTAGAGCTGTGATAGTCCTTGAGAAAATATTCTTTAAAAAATCCACGCCTATAGCAGTGACAGTCCTTGAGAAAATAGTCTCTAAAAATCCTCGCCTAGAGCTGTGATAGTCCTTGAGAAAATATTCTTTAAAAATCCACGCCTACAGCTGTGATAGTCCTTGAGAAAATATTCTTTAAACATCCACGCCTACAGCAGTGTTAGTCCTGAAGAAAATATTCTTTAAAAATCCACGCCTACAGCAGTGATAGTCCTGGAGAAAATATTCTTTAAAAATCCACGCCTAGAGCTGTGATAGTCCTTGAGAAAATATTCTTTAAAAATCCACGCCTACAGCAGTGATAGTCCTTGAGAAAATATTCTTTAAAAATCCACGCCTATAGCAGTGATAATTCTGGAGAAAATATTCTTTAAAATCCAAGCCTAGAGCAGTGATAGTCCTTGAAAAAATATTCTTTAAAAATCCACGCCCAGAGCAGTGATAGTCCTGGAGAAAATATTCGTTAAAAATCCACGCATAGAGCATTGCTAGTCCCGGAGAAAATATTCTTTAAAAATCCACGTTTAGAATTGTGATAGTCCTTGAGAAAATATTCTTTAAAAATCCACGCCTAGTGCAGTGACAGTCCTGGCGAAAATATTCTTTAAAAATCCACGCCTAGAGCTGTGATAGTCCTTGAGAAAATATTCTTTAAAAATCCACGCCTAGAGCTGTGATAGTCCTTGAGAAAATATTCTTTAAAAATCCAAGCCTAGAGCAGTGATAGTCCTTGAAAAAATATTCTTTAAAAATCCACGCCTATAGCAGTGATAATTCTGGAGAAAATATTCTTTAAAAATCCATGCCTAGATCAGTGATAGTCCTTGAAAAAATATTCTTTAAAAATCCACGCCTAGAGCTGTGATAGTCCTGGAGAAAATATTCGTTAAAAATCCACGCATAGAGCATTGCTAGTCCCGGAGAAAATATTCTTTAAAAATCCACGTTTAGAACTGTGATAGTCCTTGAGAAAATATTCTTCAAAAATCCACGACTATTGGTCAGACAGTCCTGGAGAAAATATTCGTTAAAAATCCTTGCCTAGAGCTGTGATAGTCCTGGAGAAAATATTCTTAAAAATTCCACGCCTTTTGGTCTCATATTCCTTCATATATTTCCTATTAATTACTCAAATCGCTTTACGCTTTATAAACCGGTCAAGGTTAAACGAACGTTCACAATTCAATTATGTGCGCGTAATTACATATATAAATATCCATTAGCACCTTATCAAGACCTTGGGGAGATTTATAAGATATCAATTAACGTTTACCCGTGGACACGAAAGGATAAAACGCGAAGCGCTGTAATAGCGTGTACGATAAAAAGGCGATTCTCTTAATTACTCTGCCGTGGAAAAAGGATATGACGTGCACATATAAAAAAACGGAAAGGAAATGCTTGCGGAAGCAAATAATAAAAATGATTAATGGACATCTTTATTGACCATAAATATGTTAAATTAAAACAGAAAACTACGAAGAGCCAGTTAAAGGATGAGAAAAATAATACCGGAATGCAAACAGTTACGACCAACACACGCTAAAGTCAATTGGAGGACGAAGTGCACAATAACGAAGTGCCATGAATTCAAAAAACATACAAAGGAATGGGGTTTTAAAAAATAATTTTATAAAAACTAGAAGAAGGGTGTTTTAAGCGACCTCGTGCCCATCAGTTTTTACGGTTTGCAGTCATACCTGGGCACCTCAATAAGTTTTTAAGGCTTAGTTGCCGAGTCCTTACCATAGTAAGAGGCTATGCCATGACTGACCTCAAGTCCTCACTCAACAAATTTCTCGAGACTTCTGGTGCTGATGACCTTCCCATCGTAAATATGTATGAATCATCAGCACAATAAACTATCAATCGCATCAATACCAAAAACATTTCTGACAAGAAGATTTACCGGAAAGCAGTTAATTTCTGCAACCGGTTTATCGGACGGAAAGGGACTCAACCACGGATAAGAAATTCCTTCCAATTAGGAAGAACCAATCTTGAATCTCCAAGCACTGGATATTTCGGTAAAATTCCATGCTGCAAGGTGTGCCCTGAGACACCGGGAAACGGACTAGGGATTGGTTTAATCGACTTTCGACTAATTCAATAATCGAATTTTTGCTTTGAAAATTCTAAGTCGACAAAGCCAAAAAATTACGCATTCCAGAACTTTATTTTATCTGTTGCCAACAATTTATATAAACATGTTTATATAAACATGATTTTCGGTAAAATTCGAAAATCGATTTTGGACAGGTTTGACAAAATCGAAAGATCGAAAATTCGACTTTTTAGTAAAAGGCAAAAATCGAAAAGTCTAAAAACCGACTTTTTGCTCGAGGGCAAAAATTGAAAAGTCTAAAAGTCGACTCTTGCTCTCGACTACGGATCAGACATAGCAGCATATATGGGGAGGATCTACCCGACGAGCTTTCTCGAGGGGGTTTGCGATCGTCCCATCTACTGATTGAGGATCGTGTACAACCTCCTATTGACAATTTCATTGAAAAGTCCGGCAACTGATGATCAACAGAACTCTTTCATGATTTCAAAAACTGTCTGACCAGAGTTTTTTCGCCGTAGAGTTATTTCGCTGCTGTATCCTAGTAAGAGAGCGATAACTAGTAAGGAAAGTAGTAAAGTTGGACTGGGTCGACTATATGATACCCTTCACCACATTGGGTATATTCTACAAATGTCTTCTAACAGACGTCGCCTTTTCGAAAGAACACTGACATGAACTTGATCGAACTTAAATATGTGATATTTATGCCTTTCTGGAACCTATGCTAAATTTCATTTCATTTGGAGAAGTTTAGAGTCGTTTGCATACAATTGGACACGGTATTCGGTATTTCAGACTCTCGTTTGAAATATATATGAAAGCCGTGTCTGCATCTGCAGCAATTTCAACAAAATGAAATAATGTCATTCTAGTCTCAATTCGATGCGTTGTGCGACACTCGCGTCACTCGGTGCATCATTTACCAAAAATCCAACGAAAATATATATGGATGTTATATCTAAATCTGAACAGATTTTCACGAAACTTAGCACATATCATTCTAGACTCAGTTCAGTACGCTATGCCAAATTTCGTACAAATCGGGACTTTGGTGCACTGTTTCTATTAAATCGGACGAAAATATTTTTTTCAATTGGGTTCGTCCTTGGGCGAAATAAATGACTTGTACCAAATTTCATCCAATTCGGATCATAAATGCGGCCAGCACTTTGTTTACAATTTAAAATTAACAACGGATGAACGGACAGGCATAAATTGACTCAGAAAGTTATATTATGGATATTCTCAAAAGGAACTATGAGTCTATATCGATTCCTTTTGCCTGTTACAAACATATGTACAAAGACATAATACCCTGTGCCACAGCAAGGTGAAGGGTATACAAAGTAGGGATCGTAACAGGTTAGAGCAGGATTAGGTCGCTCACATCCAAATAGGACATAGGACAAATTGAACAAATACTCTGTAGATGTAGCAGAAGACATCGACTGTTTAGAACATGGGAAATTGAAACTCTAGACTTCTTCTCCGGAACATGGCTAAAATATCCAAAACTTATATACTCTACAATCTTCTTCTATCACTTTTCCCTTTTTTCCTATTCATAATTTTTCAGGTACCCGGGATGAGCACAATGAGCACCTATCCCATAGCCCCTTTATACGAATTTTTATGATCCTATGAAGTGACAATATTTTTTTAGCATTACTAAATGACTTTAATTTGCCTTTCCGAAACTTTGGTAAGTTTAAAGTTTCTTCACAGAACATGTTCAATATAAGTCCATGTCTCGACATAGCCCTTATACAAAGTCTACGCGTTATATTCGATATGTTCAATGCCCTAGCTTACTGTTCCTAACCGAGTATCTGTATTTTTGTACTTCATTTTCTCTTGGCAGCAATTTTTCACGGCATAGGCCTCTATCCCCGATGAAAGTCCCGATCGATTTTAGGTATTTTGAATATCTACGACCCGACCGAATTTATAGACATTATTACTTTCTTAATTATTATTTTTATACCCTTCACCACACTGTGGTACAGGGTATTATGTCTTTGTGCATATGTTTGTAACAGGCCAAAGGAAACGAGATAGACACATGGTTCATTTTGCGAATATGCAAAGAATCACTTTCTGAGTCGATTTACGCATGTCCGTCCATCCTTCTGTCCATGTTAAATTGTAAACAAAGCACAGGTCGCATTTATGATTCGAATTGGTTGAAATTTGGCACAGGTCACTTATATATTTTCGTCCGATTTAATGTAAATGGTGTACCAAAGTCCCTATATATCTTTCGATTTGCACGAAATTTGGCACAACATGCTGAATTAGGTATAGAATGATGTGTGTTAAGTTTCCTGAAAATCGGTCCAGATTTAGATATAGCTCTCAAATATATTTTCGTCCGATTTAATGTAAATGGTGTACCAAAGTCCCTATATATATTTCGATTTACACGAAATATGCACAGCGTACTGAATTAGGAATAGAATGATGTGTGTTAAGTTTCCTGAAAATCGGTCCAGATTTAGATATAGCTCCCATATATATTTTCGTCCAATTTAATGTAAATGGTGTACCAAAGTCCCTACATATCTTTCGATTTGAACGAAATTGGGTACAGCGTACTGCATTTGTTCTAGAATGATGTGTGTCAAGTTTCCTGAAAATAGCTCCAGATTTAGATATAGCTCCCACATATATTTTCATCCGATTTAATGTAAATGGTGCACCAAAGTCAATATATATCTTTCGATTTGCATGAATTAGGTCTAGAATGATGAGTGTTAAGTTTTATGAAAATTGGTTCGGATTTAGATATAGCTGTTATATATCTTTTCTTCCGATTTTATGTAAATTGTGCACTAAAGATCCACAGTTGGTCCGATTGTCACACAATTTGGTACAATGAACTGTAGTTAATCTCTGGCAAGTATCATTGATATATAACGTCTGTTAGGATTCATCTGTTGAATATATCAAAAGTGGTGAAGGGTATCATATAGTAGGCCCAGTCCGATTTTACTACTTTCCTTACTGCTTTTATTTAAAATATTAATAGTAACTCTCTTTTATTTATATTATTTACAACGTTTTATCACAGATAGTCATTCCAGTAATTACTAATTAAAATTTCCAAATAATTTGCATAATTATGTTGACTGTTGTCTATATTGTGGCCATTAATTTCATTTGTAATTCACTGTTTTTGTTTTGTACTCTGGCAAAATATTTTCTAATTATATTAAGAATTTATTGTTAGAATTGGAAATCAAATTTGTTTAATGTTTTACTAATGGACCATTCGCCAATCAAAAGGTCATTTGAGATGGTGGCAAAAATACTTTGCAGTCGCCGTTGTCATCCATTGTTGGAATGGCTGCCTCAATGATGATGATGAAGATGTTTTAGATTTTTTTGTTACTATAAACAAAAGTTAATTAAGAAACTTTGCAAAAATTACTGCCAAATTGTTTTTATTTTTCAAATTGAAAACAATTAAAAAAATTGAAATGAAATCATTTCAAAATGACATTGCAAAGTTTTTGGAAAGAGGCAACAAAATCTGTGGTTAAATTGGCAAAGAAAGAGAATTTTGGTGTGATAAATGTTTTGAAGTAGAGAGGGTATTTTATAAATTATAAAACACCAGTAAGGAAAGTAGTAAAGTCGGAGTGAGCCGACTATATGATACCCTTCACCAATTTGTGTATATTCTACATACGTCTCTTAACAGACTCCGCCTTTCGAAAGAGCATTGACATGATATAAAATATTTAAATCTGAACCGATTTGTACTTAGCAGATATCATTCTAGACTCAATTCACTACGCTATGCCAAATTTCGTGCAAATTGATATGGACTTTATGCACCATTTACATAAAATCGTATAAAACTTTAAATAGGAGTTATATCTAATCTGAACCGATTTTCACGAAACTAAACACACATCATTCTAGGCTCAATTCAGTACGCTATGCTAAATTTCGGAACTTTGGTGCACCATTTAAATAAAATCGGAAAATATATGGGAGTTATATCAAAATCTGAACCGATTTTCCCCAATTTCAATAGGGTTCGTCCTTGGCCAAACAAATGAGCTGTACCAAATTTCATCCAAATCGGATTATAAATGTGACCTGTACTTTGTTTACAATTTAACACCAACAGACGGACCGACATTCATAAATCGACGCAGAAAGTGATTCTATGCATATTCTCAAAAGGAACCATGTACTTATCTCGTTGCCTTTGCATGTTAGGGTATAAATATCGGTTCGGTGAAGGGTATAAATATCGGTTCAGATTTAGATATACCTCCGATATATAGTTCCGTCCGAACTATATATATCCCTATATATCTTTCAACCTGCACAAAATTTTGCATATCGTACTGAGTTGCGCCTGAAGTAATATGTGCCAAGTTTCTCGAAAATCGGTTCAGATTTAGATATAGCTCCCATATATATTTTCATCCGATTAAACGTAAATTGTGCACCAAAGTTCGTATATATCTTTCGATTTCCACGAAATTTGGTATAGCGCACTGAATAAAGTCTACAATGATGTGTGTTAAGTTTCGTGAAAATCGGTTACGATTTAGATATAGCTCCCAAATATATTTTCGTCCGATTTAATGTAAGTGGTGCACCAATGTCCCTATATATCTTTCGAATTGCGCAAAATTTGGTATAGGGTACTGAATTGAAACTAGAATGATGTGTGTCAATTTCTTTGAAAATCGGTTCAGATTTAGATATAGCTCCCATATATATTTTCGTCAGATTTAATGTAAATGGTGCACCAAAGTCCACATATATCTTTCGTACTGAACTTAGTATAACCTATAAGTTAGATATAAATGCTGCACCAAACTCCCCCAGGTGGGTCCTATTGGCACAAAATTTTGCAGAACTTACTGAAATTATTATAAGATAACGTGTGGCAAAGTTTTGTTGAAATCGGTTCAGATTTAGATATTGTTCCTATATATATTTGACACAAAATTGACGATTGACACAAAATTTTGCACAACGTACTTAAGTTTATATAACGTGACATGTGGAAAGTTTTATTGAAATCGGTTCTAATTTGGATAGAGCTACCAACTCAAAATGTGGCCGATATTCTGTGACAAGTTTCGATGAGATCGACTTAGATTTCGATATGGCTTTTATACATATTTTTGTCCGATTTGAAGTAAATGGTACACCAAACTCCTCATGTTTATCAGAAATGTAACGGGTGTTAGCTTTAAATTGATTTACATAATTGTGTCCCATTGCAAAAAGCAACTATATATCTGACCAAATTAAAAATGTAGTATAGGTTGCAGAAAGACATGTTTGTGGGTCCAATTTCATTTTACTGATGCTTCAAAAATGTGACGTCTGTTAGGATTCATCTATTGAATATATCCAAGATGGTTAAGGGTATCATATAGTCGGTCCCGTCCGACTTTACTACTTTCCTTGCCGGTTTTATATGAACTATCGGACTTTATTTAACATGCTTCGAAATGTCCGATTTGGACCAAATATGCAGCGTTTTGTTGTATGATTTGTTGCCATTTTAAAGATAACTTCATAATGCCTATCTCATAGAAGTCCTGCTCTCTATTTACAAAAAAGCTCTACATACCAATTTTTTGTCATAAAATAAATTGTGCAATGCAAGAAAAATATGATAATCGATTGGTGCCATGTCCGGACTGTATGGCGTATGCATTAAAACTTCCCATCCAAGCTCCCGAAGTTTCTGGCGAGTCACTGAATATGTGTGTGACCTAGTGTTGTCCTGGTGGAACACGACACATCTGCTGTTGGCCAATTCTGGCCGTTTCTGGTCAATTGTAAATGGTTTAAAACTGTTTTATGATCGATTTTTAGCTCCATGCCGGTCAACTTCGATCATTTCACCGATTTTATCGACATTTTCGACGACCGGCCTACCTGTGCGATGTGCATCTTTAACATCAACAATTCCTGAACGAAATCTACGAAACCAAAATGCACCAAACAAAAAACTTCAAAATAATTATTTTACGGCGAAATGTCACCCTTCGAACGAGCACAAATCTGAAATTGTTTGATCGATACTTTACGAGAAATCTATCAGCACAGCCATCTGCTGAAAAATAATGGATTTCTTTTTCCTGAATTATTTTTTTTCAACAAAAAAAGAAAATCCCACACATCTTCTTTTCGTCTTTACAATGTATGTTAGGAACGTTGGGCTCCTTTGAGAGATTTATCGATTTATATAAAAACCAGTAAAGAAAGGTCAAGGGTCGGACGGAGCCGACTATTCCCTTCACCACTTTGGGTACATACAAGAGATGCTAATATGTACAAGATCCTGTAGATAGAACAGACATAGGACTATTGAGATGGAATCGGGAGAATTTAAATGTGCTATCTAGATAGATATTTCAACCAATTTAAAAAATCCCATAATACCATTCTGAAATCAATGAAAAATTGCATGTCAAACGGGCAGACTTGGATTCTTTGGTGTACCATTTGTATGAAATCGAGTAAAATTATGTATGGGAGCTATATATAAACACATGGAACTAATTGAGCAACCGTTTGTTTCTTGTTATCACTCTAAATTCTTTTTAATACCCTCTGCCAAAATGTAGTCTCAATCGGACCAATATTGTCAGTATGGTACTCCATTTTCATAAAATCTGGCGAAACTATATTTGGGAGCTATATCTAAATCTGAACCGATTTAAAAAAAAAACTTCACAGATATCAGTGTGGACCTAATTCAGTACTATATGTCCCAATCGGACATATATTGGGAGTTTGGTGTATCATTCACAAAAAATCGGTCGAAACTATATATGGTAGCTATACCTAAATCTGAACCGATTTAAAAAAAAAACTTCGCAGATATCAGTCTGGACCTAATTCAGTACTATATGTCCCAATCGGACATATATTGGGAGTTTGGTGTATCATTCACAAAAAATCGGTCGAAACTATATATGCGAGCTATATCCAAACCTGAACCGATTTTAACAATGCTTGACACATATCAATCTAGATCTAATTCAGTACTCTGTGCAAAATTTTGTCTCAATCGGACCAATATTGGCAGTACGGTGCTCCATTTTCATAAAATCGAGCGAAACTATATATGGGAGCTATATATAAAACTGCAACGATTCCAACAAAATTTCACATACATAAGTATGGACCTGATTCAGTGCGCTGTACAAAATTTTGTCCCAATCGAACAAATAATGGGAGTTTGGTGCATCATTTACATAAAATCGGACGAAACTATATATGGGAGCTATATCTATATCTGAACCAATTTTAACAAAACTTCGCAGACATCAGTCTGGACCTAATTCAGTACTCTGTACAAAATTTTGTCCCAATCGGACAAATATTGGGAGTTTGGTGCAACATTTACATAAAATCGGACGAAACTATATATGGTATCTATATCGTAATCTGAACCGATTTTCTCCAATTTCAATAGGGTTCGTCCTTGGACAAAATACGTGAACTGTGTCAAATTTCATCCAAATCGGATCATAAATTCGACCTGTACTTTGTTCACAAAAATACATGGACGGACGGACAGACGGACGGACATGCGTAAATCGACTCAGAAAGTGATTCTATGCATATTCTCAAAAGGAACCATAGGTCTATCTCGATTCCTTTGGCCTGTGCCAAATTACATCCAAATCGGATCATAAATTCGACCTGTACTTTGTTTACAAAAATACATGGAAGGACGGACATGCGTAAATCGACTCAGAAAGTGATTCTATGCATATTCTCAAAAGGAACCATGGGTCCATCTCGATTACTTTGGCCTGTTACAAACAAATGCACAAAGACATAAAGACATACCCTGTACCGCAGTGTGGTGAAGGGTATAATCAAATACTTCAACGATGGCGTGGTTGGAAAACCAAAATCAAGCATAGTGCTTACCTTCTCCCTTGAGACTCTGAAAATATAAAAGCAAATATAATTATTAATATTATTTTAATATATAATTTTATATATAATGTATTTTAATTAATTACTGTAATTTAAATAGATATATTAACTAATATTTGTTATTATTATTTTTTTAAATTTAATTTTTTCATTGGTTCACACACCCTCAATTTTGAACTCCTAACACATTAAATATAAAAATTCATAAAACACACATTGTTTCTTTCGATTCTTATTATTAAAAAATATATAAAATCTAACTCTCTGTACTGCACCACGTCCAACATCCCTACAAAATATTACCACACGTGTTGCATTATGAATTCGTTACGAGTGCCAAGAAGAAGAAGCTTCGAAATATGTTATAAAATATTCTGTGGCGAACATTCATCATCGAAGCCAAGTAGGAAAACCAACCAAGCAACCCACACACATCAAACGATGATGATTCATTATTTACGACATTCTAATGGAAAACAAGCGATACCAATTTGTGTGAAGAAAACGAAACAAAACAAAAACACGGCAACGAGCAAAGGAACATCAAGTAGGAGTACTCTCATGTTTCTACGGGGTTCCCTTCAACTTGGCTATAAATTTATTACACGCTTCTGCGGTGGCAATGTTTTATGAAAAATTGTGGAAAACAAAAACAGAGAAAATATAAACATTGAGTTATTCTTTATAGAAAACAAAATTAAAAGTTTGTAGTTCATAAATTATGGACGCCAACGATAAGGGGTGAGGTACAGGAAGAAGGGGCCAAACACAAGGTTTAAGAAACATATACTCACTCACTTAAAGAAGGGTGGAATAAAAAACGTGCTATTGCTCTGATAGTCCTTGAAAAAATATCCTTTAAAAATCCACGCCTTTTGCTCTGATAGTCCTTGAAAAAATATCCTTTAAAAATCCACGCCTCCTAATAGTCCTTGAAAAAATATCCTTTAAAAATCCACGCCTCCTAATAGTCCTTGAAAAAATATCCTTTAAAAATCCACGCCTCCTAATAGTCCTTGAAAAAATATCCTTTAAAAATCCACGCCTCCTAATAGTCCTTGAAAAAATATCCTTTAAAAATCCACGCCTCCTAATAGTCCTTGAAAAAATATCCTTTAAAAATCCACGCCTCCTAATAGTCCTTGAAAAAATATCCTTTAAAAATCCACGCCTCCTGATAGTCCTTGAAAAAATATCCTTTAAAAATCCACGCCTCCTGATAGTCCTTGAACAAATATCCTTTAAAAATCCACGCCTCCTGATAGTCCTTGAAAAAATATCCTTTAAAAATCCACGCCTCCTGATAGTCCTTGAAAAAATATTCTTTAAAAATTCACGCCTATTGCTCTGATAGTCCTTGAAAAAATATTCTATAAAAATCCACGCCTCCTGATAGTCTTTGAAAAAATATCCTTTAAAAATCCACGCCTTTGATGGTCTTTGAAAAAATATCCTTTAAAAATCCACGCCTTTGATGGTCTTTGAAAAAATATCCTTTAAAAATCCACGCCTTTGATGGTCTTTGAAAAAATATCCTTTAAAAATCCACGCCTCCTGATAGTCCTTGAAAAAATATCCTTTAAAAATCCACGCCTCCTGATAGTCCTTGAAAAAATATCCTTTAAAAATCCACGCCTCCTGATAGTCCTTGAAAAAATATCCTTTAAAAATCCACGCCTCCTGATAGTCCTTGAAAAAATATCCTTTAAAAATCCACGCCTCCTGATAGTCCTTGAAAAAATATCCTTTAAAAATCCACGCCTCCTGATAGTCCTTGAAAAAATATCCTTTAAAAATCCACGCCTCCTGATAGTCCTTGAAAAAATATCCTTCAAAAATCCACGCCTCCTGATAGTCCTTGAAAAAATATCCTTTAAAAATCCACGCCTCCTGATAGTCCTTGAAAAAATATCCTTTAAAAATCCACGCCTCCTGATAGTCCTTGAAAAAATATCCTTTAAAAATCCACGCCTATTGCTCTGATAGTCCTTGAAAAAATATCCTTTAAAAATCCACGCCTATTGCTCTGATAGTCCTTGAAAAAATATCCTTTAAAAATCCACGCCTATTGCTCTGATAGTCCTTGAAAAAATATCCTTTAAAAATCCACGCCTATTGCTCTGATAGTCCTTGAAAAAATATCCTTTAAAAATCCACGCCTATTGCTCTGATAGTCCTTAAAAAAATATCCTTTAAAAATCCACGCCTATTGCTCTGATGGTCCTTGAAAAAATATCCTTTAAAAATCCACGCCTATTGGTCTGATGGTCCTTGAAAAAATATCCTTTTAAAATCCACGCCTATTGGTCTGATGGTTCTTGAAAAAATATACTTTAAAAATCTACGCCTATTGGTCTGATGGTCCTTGAAAAAATATCCTTTAAAAATCCACGCCTGTTGCTCTGCTAGTCTTTGAAAAATCTCTGATAGTCTTTGAAAAATCCACGCCTGTTGCTCTGATAGTCTTTGAAAAAAAACATCCTTTAAAAATCTACGTCTATTGCTCATATAGTCCTTGAAAAAAAAAACATCCTTTAAAAATCCACGCCTATTGCTCAGATAGTCCTTCACAAAATATCCTTTAAAAATCCACGCCTATTGCTCAGAAAGTCCTTGAAAAAATATTCTTTAAAAATCCAAGCCTATTGCTTTGATAGTCCTTGAAAAAATATTCTTTAAAAATCCACGCCTATTTCCTTTGAAAATCCTTCACAAAAAAACAATATTTAAACTGAAGAAAATTTTAACTGAAGACCCTAGAAAAAATATTCGGTACACCCAATTATTTCGACTGTCAATTAATGTTATCTATGAGTTTACATTCCAGAGTGCATCATCGTCATCAGCATCGGGAACGTTAGAATTCAAAAACCATTTTTCTTTTTTAGCTACAGCCAATGACCATTAACATTTTTACGATGCCACTGATGTCATGGAATGACACCGGAGCAGCATCGTCCACCAGGGAGCAGGAGGTGCAAGGACACGTACATACCCAGCTAACGGATAATGTTGTTGACACTGATGCTGCAGTTTATTCGCATCAATGTGACTTCAGAGTATTGGAATAAAGTGTCGATATGGCCAATGGCAAAATAAAGTGGGGGAAGAAAAGTGGGCACACCACCCGATATATGTGCTTTGGGTGAGGTATAAATAAGTCAGAATGATGATTAATGCAAACGGGACATATACGCAGCGAACTGATTTAGGAAATGGGGAAATAATGTGAAAAATAACTTGAATTCGAAATTGAACTACAGGGTTCTCTCAAATGCGAACCAACAATTTATGCACCAGAGACCCCAATTGGATCATCCACTGAATAAAATTGTCATTTTCATTTGGATTTTTTGTAGCAGTATCCATTTAATCTAATTTTTATTCAGAGAGCTTGAGAATGATTACACCAGGTTTTGTGACAGCTACATATTTCTCCCCCACCCGCCAGCAAATTAATCTCTTCCAGTTTTCCTAATAAGTTTCTGTCCAATCATAACGAAAACTTCTTTCTTCAAATAAGCCACTAAATGACCGACCAACTGTCCAAAAAAAAATCTTCTTACAAAAATCCCAATTTTTTTTCTGGTCATGCACCATCACATGATGTCCAACCACAAGAAAGGATAATGCAAGTAAACATGCTCAACCAGAGAATAGTTGTAGCTGTTTTCCAAAAAAATTTGTTCATTCGTTAAAGTACAAAACTTTTAGACGCTCAGAAAAAAAAACAAAATCCAGCAGAGTAACTTTTTTCTGTCATTGGATTGTGGATTCTGTAGTTGTTTATGGTTCAGCTGGGGTTGGAGAAAATCCTGACAAGAAAGTTTGTTTTTTGCCAAAGCAAAACTACATAAATTTAGTTATGACAACTTTTGCTTTTTTGGTGGAGATGTCGGTAATGATGGTGGTGATGAAATGTGTCCTGTCAACAGTTTAGTTTTTGGTTTGATAGTTTTTTTCTTCATTGGAATTCCTTGATGACTGTTAGTCGGTCTTATTTATTATTTGATTTGGAATTTGCAGCCCAGAGCATCTACCCTAAGGAACAAAAGTTTGTTGAACTTATTCTTCAAAAATCCACACCTATTGCTCTGATGGTCCTTGAAAAATTCTAATTAAAAAATCCACGCCTATTGCTCTGATGGTCCTTGAAAAATTCTAATTTAAAAATCCACGCCTATTGCTCTGATGGTCCTTGAAAAATTCTAATTTAAAAATCCACGCCTATTGCTCTGATGGTCCTTGAAAAATCCTAATTTAAAAATCCACGCCTATTGCTCTGATGGTTCTTGAAAAATTCTACTTTAAAAATCCACGCCTATTGCTCTGATGGTTCTTGAAAAATTCTACTTTAAAAATCCACGCCTATTGCTCTGATGGTTCTTGAAAAATTCTACTTTAAAAATCCACGCCTATTGCTCTGATGGTTCTTGAAAAATTCTACTTTAAAAATCCACGCCTATTGCTCTGATGGTTCTTGAAAAATTCTACTTTAAAAATCCACGCATATTGCTCTGATGGTTCTTGAAAAATTCTACTTTAAAAATCCACGCCTATTGCTCTGATGGTTCTTGAAAAATTCTACTTTAAAAATCCACGCCTATTGCTCTGATGGTTCTTGAAAAATTCTACTTTAAAAATCCACGCCTATTGCTCTGATGGTTCTTGAAAAATTCTACTTTAAAAATCCACGCCTATTGCTCTGATGGTTCTTGAAAAATTCTACTTTAAAAATCCACGCATATTGCTCTGATGGTTCTTGAAAAATTCTACTTTAAAAATCCACGCCTATTGCTCTGATGGTTCTTGAAAAATTCTACTTTAAAAATCCACGCCTATTGCTCTGATGGTTCTTGAAAAATTCTACTTTAAAAATCCACGCCTATTGCTCTGATGGTTCTTGAAAAATTGTAATTTAAAAATCCACGCCTATTGCTCTGATGGTCCTTGAAAAATTCTACTTTAAAAATCCACGCCACCTATAGTCCTTGAAAAATTCTACTTTAAAAAATCCACGCCTCTTTTATAGTCCTTGAAAAATTCTACTTTAAAAATCCTACCAATAATCCTTGAAAAAATATTTTTTTTAAAAATTAACGTCTCCGATAGTCCTTTCAAAACTATTATCGAAAATTTCTCTACAATCCAATCAATTTTGGATTTCAAAATTCCATCAACTAAATCCGCTACCCAATCCATGTAACATATTTTTTCCAAATCTTCTTAAATATTATCTGACAATCCTTGAAGTCATAACAACTAAATCCGAACTACCCGAACTTGTTACGTTCACAGATCACAGAACAACAACAATAAAAAATTGAACACACACAAACAAAATAAATAAATCCTTACTCGATGACACACAACAAATTCAAAAGTTTGGTCCAACTTTTTTGTTTTCCTCAATAGCAACATTAATCATTTTAATGGATAAAACTTAAAAGCATCAACGCGTTTCAGACGCTTCGATGTCAGCGCGAGCTGCTAAACTATGGAGAAGTGAAACAAAAACAATTCCGCACGAAAACAATATTCAGGAATGACAAACTCGTTTATGTCGGTCGGACGGTTGGTTGCCCATCGCTCCCTCGCTTTCATGCAAATGGAAAACCGTTGATAAGAGAGTCGGAACGAACGTCAGGACATTGCCGTAGTCGCATCGAAAAGTGGGTAATGGGGGGAAATGATTTCGTGGCAATGGTGTTGAGAGTGTTCAGTGGCAATGGCAATAACGGAGGCGACCGTGGAAATTTTTATTGCCACTATTGTTGTAACAGTTGTTGTTGTCATTGCAAATGAAAATCTCGTACATATAAATTGAGATATACCGGAAAAAATACGCACACATATATGTGTGTACATAGAAAGTGTCCAAATTTAAATTTTGAAAATAAATTAAAGATTATTTTTATTTTTAAAGACTATCATAGAACGACTATCAGAGGCGTGTTTTTTTTAAAGAATATTTTTTCAACGACTACCAGAGGATTTTTAAAGAATATTTTTTGTGGGACCATCACTTCAATAGGCATGGATTTTTAAAGAATATTTTTTGTGGGACCATCACTTCAATAGGCGTGGATTTTTAAAGAATATTTTTTGTGGGACCATCACTTCAATAGGCGTGGATTTTTAAAGAATATTTTTTGTGGGACCATCACTTCAATAGGCGTGGATTTTTAAAGAATATTTTTTGTGGGACCATCACTTCAATAGGCGTGGATTTTTAAAGAATATTTTTTGTGGGACCATCACTTCAATAGGCGTGGATTTTTAAAGAATATTTTTTGTGGGACCATCACTTCAATAGGCGTGGATTTTTAAAGAATATTTTTTGTGGGACCATCACTTCAATAGGCGTGGATTTTTAAAGAATATTTTTTGTGGGACCATCACTTCAATAGGCGTGGATTTTTAAAGAATATTTTTTGTGGGACCATCACTTCAATAGGCGTGGATTTTTAAAGAATATTTTTTGTGGGACCATCACTTCAATAGGCGTGGATTTTTAAAGAATATTTTTTGTGGGACCATCACTTCAATAGGCGTGGATTTTTAAAGAATATTTTTTGTGGGACCATCACTTCAATAGAAAAGACCCCTTCAATGAGTCTGTAGAGGGTTAAAGTTGTATAGCAAAATATTGATATTTTATCAGTAATATTGCCATATACCTAAAATGCAAGGATTTCATGAAATTATAATTCGAAAAGTATCAGAATTCTCGAAAAGGGGGATATTTCCACCTTTTTTAGGTTACCTCCTGACGTACACATGTCTCCTTTTCAGCCCCTCTTTCAAAAAACAAATGAAATTTGTCGCACAGTGTAATATTAAAAGAATATTTTTTTTATTTCCTAATCCTTTTAGTAATGGATATATCATATAAACATTTCTCTCCAACTATGGGCGTCATCGCCACTTCCCATCCCGTTGATGATGATAAAGGGGAAAGGTTTAGATTTATCACAACATATTTCAAGCGATGAAATTGTCTATCAAAAACCCCATTACGTTGTCAATTTGATGACAAGCCGTATATTTATGTACACGTGGAAATTTGTTTGACATATTGTTATACATTTTCAATTCATCCCTTCGCCGTACCTTTTATCTCTTCTTCCCAGTGTCGTAATTGCCACTTTGGAATGATTCGATAAACTGTTGGTAAATTGCTAGTTTTAACGGCTATTATAATGATGATAGATATGACTGCTTTCTAAACGAACGTGTATTGTTGGAGAATGTGTGCGCGGGAGAGTAGAAATGCAGATTAATTGACTTTTGGTACAGAAAATAAACAAATTGCCGCTCATAGCTTCGATAGTCCAGGAAAAAATATTATAAAAAAAACTTGACGCTTATGATTTCGATATTTCAGGAACAAAAAATGAGTTAAAAAATTCCTGCGTATTACCCAGATATAACAGGAAAAACCAGTAACGAAAGTAGTGAAGTCTGACGGGGCCGACTATATGATACCCTTCACGACTTTGGGTTTATTCAACAGATGAATCCTAACAGACGTCGCATTTTTAAAGGACCAATAAAATGGATCCATAAACATGTCATTCTGCAACCGATACTAAATTTTTCATTTGGTCAGATATAGAAGCTATATCTAAATCTGAACCGATTTTCAGGAAATTAAACACACATCATTCTAGACCCAATTCATTACGCTATGCCAAATTTCGCGGAAATCGAAAGATATATAGGGACTTTGGTGGACCATTTACATTAAATCGGGCAAAAAAAATATATGTGAGCTATATCTAAATCTGGACCGATTTTCACGAAACTTAACACACTTCATTCTAGACCCAATTCATTACGCTATACCAAATTTCGTTCAAATCGAAAGATATATATGGACTTTGGTGGACCATTTACATTAAATCGGACGAAAATATATATGGGAGCTATACCTAAATCTGGACCGATTTTCACGAAACTTAGCACACATCTAAGTTTCGAAAGATATATAGGGACTTTGGTGCACAATTTACATAAAATCGGACGAAACTATATATGGGAGCTATATGTAAATCTGAACCGATTTTCAGGAAACTTAGCAGACATCATTCTAGACCTAATTCAGTACACTATACCAAATTTCGTGCAAATCAAACTATATATGCGGACATTGGTATACCATTTACATTAAATTGGGCGATATATATATGGGAGCTATATATAAATCTGAACCGATTTTAACGAAACTTAACACAAATCCTTCTAGATTTTATTCAGTACGATGTGCCAAATTTCGTGCAAATCGAAACATATATAGGGACTTTGGTACAACATTTACACTAAATCGGACGAAAATATATATGGGAGCTATATCTGAATTTGAACCGATTTTCGCGAAACTTAACACACATCATTCTAGTCTTTATTCAGTACGCTGTGCCAAATTTCGTGCAAATCGAAGCATATACAGGGACTTTGGTACAACATTTACGCGCTCAAGAACCTCAAAATATCGAAAATTGGGGCTGCCCTTATATGGGGGCTACCCGAAAAAATTGACCCATATTTATAATTTTTTGTGGAGAGAACTCAAAAACTCAAATTACTAAATTGCAGCCAATTCGGTGAAAAAATCCGGTCAAAAACCCCCAAAACTGGAAATTGGGAAGTACCCTTATATGAGGGCTACCAGAAAAAGTGGACCTATATTTATAATTTTTAGTGGGGAAATTTGGTACCCAATAAGAAATTAATGTACCTAATTTCAGCGAATTCGGTTGAAAACCGCGCTCAAGAACCCTAAAATACCGAAAATTGTGGGGGGGGGCCCTTGCATGTGGGCTACCCGAAAAAATTGACCTATATTTATAATTTTTAGTATAGAGATTTTCTACCCAATAAGAACTCAAAGTACTGAATTTCAGCGAATTCGGTCGAAAAATATGATCAACACCACCCCCCCCCCCCCCAAAAAAAATACCGCAAAATTGGGGGTACCCTTATATGGGTGCTATCCGAAAATATAGACCCCTATTTATAATTTTTAGTGGAGATATTTTCTACCCAATAAGAACTCAATGTACAAAATTTCAGCGAATTCAGTTGAAAAACTCAAAATACCGAACATTGGGGGGTACCCTTATATGGGAGCTATGCCTAAACGAGGACCGATAAAATGGACCATCATCGAACTCGACCTGCCTATGCAAAATTTTGGCGATCTATCTCAATTCGTTTAGACGCTAAAGTGATTACAACAGACGGACAGACAAACGGACAGATGGTAGGGTATTCGTCATATAATTTTACGCTGATCAAGAATATATATACTTCATAGGGTCGGAAATGGTTATTTCGATGCGTTACAAACGGAAAAACAAAATTAATATACCCTCCATACTATGATGGAGGGTATAAAAATTATTTAAAATCGACGCTTATAGCTCTGATAGTGGTTGAAAAAATGGTATTTAAAAATTTACGATTGTGACTCCTATAGTGCCTGAAAATATATTCTTTAAAATCCACGCTTATGGCTCCGGTTGAGATTGAAAAAATATTCTTGGGAAATCCTTGATTGTGGCTCCAGGTGAGGTTCAAACAATTCTTTAAAAATATGGCTCTGATTGTGGTTGAAAAATATTCTTAAAAATGTCCAAAAAGCTTCGATAGTGTTTGAAAAATATTTTTTTTGCCCAAAGACAATCATTTGTGTCCCAACATTCTCTTCTGATTAATTTATGAACTTTTCAAAATTTCCATTTAACTTTTCCACAAAATTTTAATAAAACTTCAAAATTGTGTTGTTCCTGATTTCCACGAAATGTAACTAACTTTGCCCGCTTCTGTCAAGACCTTTCGTCGAAACTAACTTTCACTTATTTCCATTTCAGACAATTCATTCATGCGGCAACATCTCATCATCAGCATTTTAGCCACAAAAATCTGTGTTACTTACTTCGAATACAGAGAAAGAGAAGGGGAGGTTGAAGGCGTTGCTCTTCGCATTTCCTCCGCTTTCCAAATAAATTGTCTTCATTCATTCGTTCATTCATTTCAATTCCTTGGGGTTCATTGAAGCGTGTTGTCGGCAACATATTCAACGGTGCGCAATTTTCATCAACTGCTCTGATTTCTATTCTATTTCAAATCATAGTTGTGGTAAATAGACGATTGACTGGCAGCTATCTAGCCAAAGGCATCGTCACTATTCTCCTATTATAATTCATTCACGGGGGGGAAAGTTTAATAGAGTATTCGAACCACCATGAAGTAGGGTAAAACATCCGGTTATTTACTTTAAATTATTGGCAATTTGAATAAACATAACCAGGATTTATTAAATACTGTTGTAATTTAAAAAATAAATAATTTCAAAATCTTTAAAAGAAAATATTTCCTGAAAGTTAAATCACGTTCTCATTACTCCCGTGGTGTCACATATAGAAAAAAAAACGGAATATTTGTTAAAATTTTTATCGGTCGGTCACCAGAGGAATAGAAAATATTTTCATGAAAACAGTTTTATATAAATAACCTCATACTCCAGTAAAGAAGTCAGCTAAAAAGACGTAACCATAGGGAAGAAAAAGTCGTTGAAAATATTAAAACGTGCTCGTATGAATATTTAGAAGCTTTGGACTACAAACAACAACAAAACGAAAAGCTATACAAATGCCATTATTCCTATGAGGGTCATAAGATTCGACTATTTGGAAAATATTTTATTTCTAGGAAACGTTTAAAGAACATTTTTAAGGACTTTCAGAGCCATAAAATTATTATTTTGGGGTGTATCATTTTTAAAGAATACATTTCGGGACTATTGGAACCTTAAGTGTGATGTGTTTAAAGAATATGTTTTATGGACAGTCACGAGAATTTGTTAAAGAATTGTTATTGTGGGAATATTAAAGGCTTAGCGTTGTATTTATAAAGGGTGACTTTTAAAGAGCCTAACTATAGAGGAATAAGTCTACTTCCCATCGCATATAAAGTGATATCCAGCGTGCTGTGTGAACGACTGAAGCCAATGGTCAATGACCTTATTGGACCATACCAATGCGACTTCAGACCTGGAAAAACCACCTTTGACCAGATTTTCACTCTGCGCCAAATACTGGCTAAACCCCACGAGAAACACATCGACACATTCCACCTATTTGTCGACTATAAAGCCGCATTCGACAGCCCTATCCGTTCAGAGGTGTTTAAAGCAATGTCTGCATTTGGCATTCCTGCAAAATTAATTCGGCTAAGTAGCATAACTTTAACTGATACTAGATCAGCAGTTAAAGTCTGAAAGGACCTCTCGGAACCCTTTAATACTGAACGAGGATTCAGACAAGGTGAAATTTTGTCGTGTCATCTTTTTAACATCCTGCTGGAAAAGGGCATACGAGAGCCAAATGGTCTTTCAAATTGGAAAAACTGCGCTAAAGACCGACGTGCCTGGAAATCTTTTCTAAGCTCGGCTTATGGAACGAATGTTCTGACACAAGTCATCTAAGTAAGTAAGTAAGACTTTTAAAGAGCTATAGGAAAGTTATAAACATAAAATTCAGAACAACATGAAATCTTTATTATAATCGATAGTACGGTTCATATTGATTACACTTTAAAATGTTTGAAGATTATTCTTTTAAGGACTATCAGAGGAGTAGGCATGGCATTTTAAGAGATATTTATCGAAGTACTGTTGGAGCAGTAGGTGTGATTTTTTTAAGAATGTTTTTTGAAGGACTATCAAATCAATTGTTGTGAATTTTTTAAGAACATTTTTCAGGTTCACACATGACAATTTCTGGATTTTAATCACCTGATCCCCCATATACACTCAGCCTTATGGCTGATGAGGGTATATACACGTTGATACGGTGAAAATGTGCTTCATCGAAATATTGCTTCGTCCGTGTGTTGTCCGTCTGTCTGTCTGGCTGGTGCGCACAATAACTCTCAGAGGTAATAACCTATTTCAACCAAACTTTGCACATCTTTATATTACTTCCAAACTTAGTGTAAGTCAGAAGATGGGGATTATCGGTCCACTCCTTCTGTTACCTCCCCCACGAAATGGTCCAAATTGTACCAAAAAATATTTATATAATAACATGCAATCGGACTATCCGATTTTAACGATACTTTGTACAACCTGTTATATTTACCAAACCTAGATCAAGTAGGAAGAGGGAGGGCCAAAATTTTCAATATTTAATATTTATTTTTAATCCAATATCAAGCTAATGGAATATCCGTTTTGAACCAAACTTTGCACATCCTATTATCTTGGCCAATGCTAGATCAAGTAGATGGGACCCATTGGTCCACTCTTTCTGGTACAACCTATTATCTTTACCAAGCCTACATCAAATAGGAAGATGTGACCCATTGGCCCATTCCTTCTCCCCCACAAATGGTCAAAATCACGAACATACACGAATTTTGATAATCGGCTTACAATAGTGACCTTTAGAGCGACTGGAAACCCGTACAGAAAAAGTTGTTGGTCCATTTTATCCCCTAAATAGCATTTGATCATCATCGAAATTTGTAGGTGTCGTCCTTGACCATAACTGGAACCTCATGTAAATTTTCCTAGCGATCCGCACCACATTTTCGTCCTCTAGTGTGTTAATGGTAATACTAATCAAATTAATACCTTAGTATAACTCCCACATCCGAGTACATACAACAATATAATTGGTATCAATTTAAAGATCGACGATTCATCTTTGATATACTATCAATTTCTCGGGTATATGTCCTTCAGGAGTAAATATATACGGTGTAGAATACATATTTGAAATATTTATTTAAACATTGGAAGATCTTTATCAAAACAGTCATGCTTATCCATGGTCAGACCCCTTTCTCTTTGTACAATTTTGTAATGTTCGGGTTCTAATTGTTTCCCCTGTAGGGATCAGAAAAACAAAAAAAACCTTTTTTTGTCCATTTCATCCTATAAAATATTAAACGATCATTAGAATTGGGGTCTTCTTTGGCCAGAACCCATCCTGCAACATGCAAAATTTCGTGACGATTTGGTCTGTATCATGTTTGCGAATTATAATGGACAGACAGATCGGACACGCATGTCTAGATCGACTCAGCTAATCGAGATATGGCAATCGGTGTCAAAAAGGTGGGTCTAGGATCAATATTTCGCGGCGGTACAAACTCTTGAGGCCACAACAAGCTATAATACGCTAACAACAAAGTTGTGTAGAGTATAAACCTAATATCATATCAGAATATCCGATCGGTCCCAATGTTTACACAAACTATTCTATTTACTAAACCAACACCATGCTCAAAGAAAATTTCCAAAGGGTCCAACATTTGAAGATTTGTAAATAAAATATTAATAAATCTAGTGTCCAATTTCGCCAAATCATCTTAATTCTAATTCTAATATCTAAGTTTGGATAAGGATAAGTATATAGTGTATATGTCACACGCTGAGGATATATATCAGTCGGCATTACCGACTGTCTCTTTTTTAGCTGTTAACTAATATTTTGTAATGGATTATCCGGGTCATTCTCGTGAATGTTTTAAGTAATATTTTTGCATGGGTTATCAGTGCCCGGACCGCGATTTTTTATAATATTCGCCATATATCCGGACCATACCAATGCGGCTTCAGAACTGACAAATCCACCATTGACCAGAAATTCACTCTGCGCCAATTCCTGGAAAAGACCCACGAAAAACACATCGACACATACCCCCTATTTGTCGACTATAAAGCCGCATTCGACAGTCCTATCCGTTCAGATGTGTTTAAAGCCATGTCTGCATTCGGCATTACTGCAAAATTAATACGGCTATGCAGGATAACTTTAAGTGGCACAAGGTCAGCAGTTAAAGTAGGAAAGGACCTATCGGAGCCCTTCAATACTGAACCTTAATCCTCGTTCAGTATTGAAGGGCTCCGATATGACAATTTGTCGTGTGATCTTTTTAACATCCTGCTGGAAAAGGTATTACGAGACGCAAAGGTGAACAGAAATTGCACTCTGTACACCAAACAACACATGTTACTCGCCTACGCCGATGACATCGATATAATGGGTCGAACATTGCGAGCGCTAACAGCCACCTTTGAACAAATTGAAAAGGAGTCTGCCAAAGTGGGTCTGGCAGTAAACGGCGAGAAGACCAAGCTGATGGTATCAACGCGCAAGACGTCCAGTAGACTCGGACCAATTGTGGAACTTGGAAACTACAGCTTCGAGGTAGTTAAAGACTTTATATACCTTGGTACCGCCATAAATAAAACGAATGACATTTTTGAAATTCGGAGAAGGATTGTGATGGCCAACAGATGCTACAATGGTCTAAGTAAGCAGTTTAGAAACAAGGCCACCTCCCGCCAAACCAAACTCACACTTTACAAGACGCTGATACTACCCGTGCTATTATATGGATCAGAAGCATGGGTACTTGCGCAAGCAGATGAGGCAGCTCTTGGGGTGTTTGAAAGAAAAATTCTCCGAAAGATCTACGGGCCGATCTGCGTCGACGGTGAATATCGGCGTCGAATGAACCACGAGCTTTACAATTTATACGCGGACATCGACATAGCTAGGCCATGTTGTGCGTATGAATGAAAATGTCCCAGCTCAAAAGGCATATAAAAACGAGCCTACTGATGTTTCCCGTAGAAGGGGAAGGCCACGAATTAGATGGAAAGACCAAGTAGAAAACAACATCTTGGAACGTGGTCTTCCAAATTAGTGGACTTGCGCACAAGACCGACGCGCTTGGAAATCTTTTTTAAGCTCGGCTTATGGAACAACCGTTCTGTAACCAGCCAGCTAAGTAAGTAAGCCATATAGCTGCGGTGATAAATATGCATATTTAGATCAGAATACAGTTCTAAGCCGATTTTGACATGTCCGTCTGTTGAAATTACGATAGAGATCGCAATATTATAGACAGAGCTTTGAAATGTTACACGTGAACTTCTACTACTCCGAAGATGCTTGAATTGTTATATTGGATCATGTTTTATATTGGCCCAAGTCTCGAGATAGCTCCCATCTAACGGTCCCCTTAATAATGGACATTTTAGGCGTTTATCAACCGAATTAAATGTAAATTGACATTTAGGGTACGCATTAGGTAGCAAATCTACCTACTATTATTATGAATATTTCTCAAAAATTTAGTGTAGTCCTCATATATAAGGGCAACTTCCAAATTTATGTATTGAGGATTTCAGAGAAGTTTTTCCGTCCAAATTGACTGTAATTATGTATGTTTGGTTCTCAGTGGGTGACAAATTATAAAAACAATCATTTTGGAATTTCGATCGATCTTGGAGTATTGTCTCCATATAAAGGTTCAACACCTTTATGGTTATTTATATTCTTCCAGGGCAAATTTTCCAACCATGGTGATCATTTGGCATTCCAATATCTTGATTTGTTAACAAAATCTTTACAGAATATTAGCAATAAAAATTCTAAACATATCTATGTGACCACCCATGCAATGGTCAATCGACATTTTCGCTATTATCAAACTCCTAGGTCACAATTTCCTACACGAATGTCAGCAGTTTGGTATTTCTTTTTCTATTGGCAGAAATGGCATTGCCACCAAATAAGTGATTTTAGGTTTTTTGAATGTCTATATCTTGGTGGAGCTTACAAAAAGTTCGACCGGCCGAACAACATTTTTCAAGGTTTTCCTTAAATGAATCCGATCAACACAATGAAACCTTTCTTGTCCAAATAATCCACTAAATGACCAACTGTCCACCGACCCAAAAACCATGCAGCCATGCAGCTACACATGATGTCCAACCACAAGAAAGGATAATACAAGTAAACATGCTCAACCAGAGAATAGTTGTATTTTTTTCCAAAAATGTGTTCATTCGTTAAAGTACAAAACTTTAACTTTCAGAAAAACCAACACAGAGTAACTTTTTTGTCATTGGATTGTGGATTCTGTGGTTGTTTATAGTTCAGCTGGGGTTGGAGAAAATCCGACAAAAACGATTTTTTTATCAAAACGAAACAATATAAATTTAGTTATGACAACTTTAGATTTTTTGGTGGAAATGTCGGTAATGATGGTGGTGTTGAAATGTGCCCTGTCAACAGTTTGCTTTTTGGTTTGATAATGTTTTTCTTCCCTGCTGTGTGTGAACTGATTTAATTTATCTACACGAAGGCAAACAAAAAATTTTTTCCTATTCCATACTTTGTAAATAGATTTTAAGCATACTTTACGCAAACCTCTATGTTTAAAATTTAATATCAATCAGGCACCCATTGATTATTTGGTTTACAATCAACATGAATAGATCGAAATTATATATGGAAGCTATGCCATATCTAAATCTTAACCGATTTAAAGGAAACTTGCAAGTGATAAATTTGTATTAATTTCAGTACGTTTTGCCAATCGGCCTAGCTATGGGTCTTTAGTACACCATTTACTTAAAATCGGACAAAAGTATATATAGGAGCTATATTTAAATCTGAACCAATTTCAAGAAAACTTGACAAACGAACGGTTATAGTAACTTCAGTACATTGTACAAAATTGTGTGCGGTCGGCCAATCTTTGGGTCTTTAGTGCACAATTTACGTTAAATCGGACGAAAATATATATTGGAGCTATATCTAAATCTGAACCGATTTTAACGAAACTTAGCACTCATCATTCTGGACCCAATTCAGTACCCTATGCCCAATTTCGTGCCAATCGTAAGATATATAGGTACTTTGGAGGCGCATTTATCTTAAATCGGACGAAAATATGTATGGGAGCTATATCTAAATCTGATCCGATTTTCTCGAAACTTGGCACACGTCATTCTAGGTCTAGAATTCAGTACTTTATGCCAAATTTCGTGCAAATCGAAAGATTTATAGGTACGTTGGTGCCCATTTACCTTAAAATGGACGAAAATATATATGGGAGCTATATCAAAATCTGATCCGATTTTCACAAAACTTAGCACACATCATTCTGGACCTAATTCAGTACTCTATGCCAAATTTCGTGCAAATTGAATGATATATTTGGTGCACCATTTACATAAAATCAGACGAAACTATATATGGGAGCTATATCTAAATCTGACTCGATTTTCTCGAAACGTCATTCTAGACCTAATTCAGTACTTTATGCCAAATTTCGTGCAAATCGAAAGATATATAGGGATATATATATAGGGAGGTTGATGCCTATTTACCTTAAACCGGACGAAACTATATATGGGAGCTGTATATAAATCTGTACCGATTTTCACGAAACTTGACAGACATCATTCTAGGCTCAATTCAGTGCATTATGCCAAATTTCGTGGAAATCGAAAGATATATAGGGTCTTTGGTGCACCATTTACATAAAATCGGACGAAACTATATATGTGAGCTATATCTAAATCTGAACCGATTTTCATCAATTTCAATAGGGTTCGTCCTTGGGCCAAATAAATGAGCTGTGCCAAATTTCATCCAATTCGGATTATAAATGTCACCAGTACTTTTTTTACAATTTAACACCAACAGACGGAAAGACGGACGGACGGAGGGACATGCATAAATCAACTCAGAAAGTGATTCTATGTATATTCTCAAAACGAACTATGGGTCTATCTCGTTTCCTTTTGCCTGTTAGTCCTTGAAAAAATATTCTTTAAAAATCCACGCCTCTTTGTAGTCCTTGAAAAAATATTCTTTAAAAATCCACGCCTCTTTGTAGTCCTTGAAAAAATATTCTTTAAAAATCCACGCCTCTTTGTAGTCCTTGAAAAAATATTCTTTAAAAATCCACGCCTCTTTGTAGTCCTTGAAAAAATATTCTTTAAAAATCCACGCCTCTTTGTAGTCCTTGAAAAAATATTCTTTAAAAATCCACGCCTCTTTGTAGTCCTTGAAAAAATATTCTTTAAAAATCCACGCCTCTTTGTAGTCCTTGAAAAAATATTCTTTAAAAATCCACGCCTCTTTGTAGTCCTTGAAAAAATATTCTTTAAAAATCCACGCCTCTTTGTAGTCCTTGAAAAAATATTCTTTAAAAATCCACGCCTCTTTGTAGTCCTTGAAAAAATATTCTTTAAAAATCCACGCCTCTTTGTAGTCCTTGAAAAAATATTCTTTAAAAATCCACGCCTCTTTGTAGTCCTTGAAAAAATATTCTTTAAAAATCCACGCCTCTTTGTAGTCCTTGAAAAAATATTCTTTAAAAATCCACGCCTCTTTGTAGTCCTTGAAAAAATATTCTTTAAAAATCCACGCCTCTTTGTAGACCATGAAAAAAATATTCTTTAAAAATCCACGCCTCTTTGTAGTCCTTGAAAAATATATTCTTTAAAAATCCACGCCACTTTGCAGTCCTTTGAAAAAATATTCTTTAAAAATCCACCCTTCTTTTCATTCTTGTTCCATTAAATTTCTATGAAAAGAACAATTCCTTGCCTATTCTGTTGCCATTGTAATGGAATGCAATAAATCAAATGTTTGTATAAACATGTGTATGTTTGTGAAAAAAAAAAAATAGCTACGTTAAATATTTTTCTTTTCTTTACACGATATTGCTTTCTTTACACATCATTGAATTGGACTTAGGAATGCGAATAGCAGCGCCATGTCAGAGGCATAAAACGATATGAAAAAATCCTTATTTGATTGCCTGCTATCAGCAGAGATTTCCCTCTTTTATTCGCATTTTTCTTTGACTTCAAAAAAAAAAAAAATTGCATGTGTTAAACAATGTAAGGTGTGGGGCGAAGGGGAGGGGGAAAATTCTCTCAACTGTTATTAAAATAAAAAATAACGGTTATAGGTTTTTCATATGGTATAACATTTTTTAAAAATTATTTGGAGTGGAATTTTCAATGGAGATGAATATTTTCAATAAAATAAATTTTTATTTTTACAAAGAAATAAGAAAACAAAATTCATCGAACAAACTTCATGGGAATGGGGTTATCGGTGCGTATGGGTAATATGAAAAATTCGAAATTTTGTTGTTCATACGCCACACAATGCCACTGAAATAATTAGAAGGGTAAATAGAAGATCAATTGGTCAAAAAAATTAACATTAGGTCAGCTTGCAGTTCTTAAGGATGATCTTTTATCCTTAAGAACTGGAAGAGATTCGCCTGAAGAATTCCAATAGAACAATTTATTTAAGTCTCATTAGTAATTTTATACAAACTTAGTAAGACTAAATTTTTTCTCTTTACAGAAGACCAATATATCTAATTTTATTGGAGACCCAAAATTCATATCTTCCAAAGACTTCTTCATAAAAACCCATGGGAGATTCTCCCCATAGAATATGAATATATTTGTTATAAACTTCCAAGATATCCTACCCCTATGCCTACACCTTTTTATTTCTGTACCAGGGAAATGTGGAAGGCGTTTGAGTGGCAAAACAAAATATTTTTTTTTTTCAAATGTTGATTTCTATCTAAATTTCGTTATTGCTGTCAATAAAATTTAATGTCACACAAAAGACTATAAACATAAAATATATCACTGACTCTCTTTCCATACCTCTTCGTACTTGTCTAACAGAATTTTGTACTGTCTACTGTCAAATTTTCGACAGTACAGATACAAAACAATAACAATAAATTATCACAAGGCAATACACAGTTATTATCTCCTAAGACTACATCGATATACCATCGATTTTTATGTCCGACTGTCAAAGTCTAGTTTATTGAAAAAATATTTACAAGAAGCTTAAAACGGTCTTTTGTATTTATCTTTAGTTGTTTTCAATTTCGAATACAACAAAAAATAAAGTCATTTACCATTGTTATGTTAATAGTGTTTAGTATTAGTAGTCGAATTTATTTGAAATAAAAATAATATCAAAATTTATTAGATGCAATAAAAAATAATTTTTATGAAGCAAACAATGTGTCCTGAAATTAAGCAATACAAGTTGAATGATTTGAAAATAAGTGGCTGAGAGCAAGGTGTATGACCTTGAAAAGATATTCTTTAAAAAATCCACGCCTTATGTAGCCCTAATAAAAATATTCTTAAAAAAATACACGCCTTATGTAGCCCTTATAAAAATATTCTTTAAAAAATCCACGTCATATGTGGCCCTTATAAAAAATCCACGCCTTAAATAGCCCTTATAAAAAATCCACGCCTTAAATAGCCATTATAAAAATATTCTTTAAAAAATCCACGCATTATGTAGCCCTTACAAAAAATCCACGCCTTAAATAGCTCTTATAAAAAATCCACGCCTTAAATCGCCATTATAAAAAATCCACGCCTTTAATAGCCCTTATAAAAAATCCACGCCTTAAATAACCCTTATAAAAAATCCGCGCCTTAAATAGCCCTTATAAAAATATTCTTAAAAAAATCCATGCCTTAAATAGCCCTTATAAAAATATTGTTTAAAAAATCCATGCCTTAAATAGCCCTTATAAAAATATTCTTTAAAAAATCCACGCCTAAGGCTATGCTTGAAAAAATTCTTACTTACTTAGCTGGCTTGTAAGAGGCTTGTTGCAGAACGGTAGTTCCATAAACCGAGCTTAAAAAAATTTTCAAGCGCGTCGGTCCTGTGCGCATTTCCACCAGTATAGAAGACCAAGTTCCAAGGTCTTTCCATCTAATTCGTGGCCTTCCCCCTCTACGGGAACCATCAGTAGGATCGCTATTAAATGTCTTTTGAGCTGGGGCATTCTCATTCATTCGACGACGATATTCACCGTCAACGCAGATTGGCCCATAGATCTTTCGGAGAATTTTTCTATTAAACACTCCAAGAGCTGCCTCCTCTGCTTGCGCATGTACCCATGCTTCAGATCCATATAACAGCACGGGTAGTATCAGCGTCTTGTAAAGTGTAAGTTTGGTCTGGGGGGGAGGTGGCCCTGTTTCTAAACTGCTTACTTAGACCATAGTAGCTTCTGTTGGCCATCACAATCCTTCTCCGAATTTCAAAACAGATGTCATTAATTTTATTTATGGCGGTACCAAGGTATATAAAATCTTTAACTACCTCGAAGCTGTAGTTCTCAAGTTTCACAGTTGGTCAGAGACTACTGGACATATTGCGCGTTGATACCATCAGCTTGATCTTCTCACCGTTTACTGCCAGACCCATTTTGGCAGACTCCTTCTCAATTTGTTCAAAGATGGCTGTTACCGCTCGCAATGTTCGACCCATTATATCGATGTCATCGGCGTTGGCGAGTAACATGTGTTGTTTGGTGTACCGAGTGCCATTTCTGTCCACCTTTGCGTCTCGTATGACCTTTTCCAGCAGGATGTTAAAAAAATCACAAGACAAACTGTCACTTTATCTAAGTCCTCGTTTGGTATTGAAGGGCTCCAATAGATCCTCTCCGACTTTAACTGCTGACCTTGTGCCACTTAAAGTTATCCTGCATAGCCGTATTAATTTTGCAGGAATGCGAATGCAGACATGGCTTTTAACACCTTTTAACGGATAGGGCTGTGGAATGCGGCTTTATAGTCGACAAATAGGTGGTATGTGTCGATGTGTTTATTGTAGGTCTTTTCCAGGATTTGGCACAGAGTGAAAATATGGTCAATGGTGGAATTGCCAGGTCTGAAGCCTATCGTATGACCTTTTCCAGAAGGATGTTAAAAAGATCACACGACAAACTGTCACCTTGTCTAAATCCTCATTCGGTAATCAAGGGCTCCGATAGATCCTTTCCGACTTTAATGTCCAATAATGTCGTTGACCGTTGGCTTCAGTCGTTCACACAGCACGCTGGACAGAACTTTATATGCGATGGGAAGGAGACTTATTCCTCTATAGTTGGCACATATCGTCTTGTCCCCGTTTTTGTGCACGGGACACAGGATGCTGAGGTTCCAATCATGTATTTCTCTAGTCAAATTGTACTAATCAGCCAAATTGTACTAATAGTTCGACTGGTAACCCATCGGCTCCTTCTGCTTTATTGTTCTTGAGCCGATTAATTGCTTTTATGACCCCATTTTGGCTAGGTGGTATATACTCTATACCTTCATCTCTTATTGGTTCAGGGGTATCTTCTTCACCGCCACTATTTGATACCTGAAGCTTTTCAAAATGCTCCTTCCAGATCCTCAACACGCTGTCTGTATCTGTCACCAGGTTTCCTTCTTCATATCTACAGAAGGATGTGCCTGCACCAAAGCCTTTGGTTTGGTATTTTACTCGTTGGTAAAATTTCCGGACTTCATTCTGACTCCTGTACATCTCGATTTGCTCACGCTCACGTTTTTCTTGCTCTTTCTTCTTTTTTCTGAAAACACGTTTCTCCTCTCTCCTTTTCTCCCGATAATTCTCCATCACTTTACGTGTTGCTACTGTCTGCAGGCTTGCCCTATACGCTTCGTTTTTCACATCGGTAGCATTACGACACTCCTGATCGTACCATGGGTTTCTTGGTGTTGGTTTTTGGTACCCAAGTGTGGGCAACTAACCCGACGGCTAAACCCATTTTTTTATTGTTCTTATGGGTGAACTCACGGCATATATCAGCACACTATTTCAACGTATGATGAAAGTAGCTACCCCAGGTGTCACCGCGGGGTGGTCAGTGTCCACAATTGAGATGAAAGAGGGACCAAGATAAGACCATCAGAGCTGTTGCTTGGTATCTATCATCCCCTACACCACCCTTGTTTAGGTCCTTGAAAAAATACTCTTTTAAAAAAATCCACGCCTTGTCTATGCCTTGAAAAAATACTCTTTTAAAAAAATCCACGCCTTGTCTATGCCTTGAAAAAATACTCTTTTAAAAAAATCCACGCCTTGTCTATGCCTTGAAAAAATACTCTTTTAAAAAAATCCACGCCTTGTCTATGCCTTGAAAAAATACTCTTTTAAAAAAATCCACGCCTTGGCTATGCCTTGAAAAAATATTCTTTAAAAAATCCACGCCTTGTCTATGCCTTGAAAAAATATTCTTTAAAAAATCCACGCCTTGTCTATGCCTTGAAAAAATATTCTTTAAAAAATCCACGCCTTGTCTATGCCTTGAAAAAATATTCTTTAAAAAATCCACGCCTTGGTTATGCCTTGAAAAAATATTCTTTAAAAAATCCACGCCTTGGCTATGCCTTGAAAAAATATTCTTTAAAAAATCCACGCCTTGTCTATGCCTTGAAAAAATATTCTTTAAAAAATCCACGCCTTGTCTATGCCTTGAAAAAATATTCTTTAAAAAATCCACGCCTATGGTTCTGGTGATGCTTGAAAAAATATATTTAAAAAATTCCAACAAATTTAATATACCTCACATACCCCGATTGATGGTTTGCAAATACCAATTCTCGCATAACTAACTGTCATGTAAACGTTTCTGTTTTATATGAATTATATATTCTTGAGAAGTTATCTGACGCCTTATTTAACCTTCGTGTCTTCATGTCGTCTTCTGACAAGAATATTAATTTTCACATCTCACACAACTGTTGCCCATCCGAAGATTCGAAATGTTTATTTTCTTTCATAAATCTGACCTAATGACTTTTCGGACAAATTGCCATAATCTTCTGCGTATTTACAGTTATAAGAGGTCACGATTTTCGTTTCATTTTTCTTTGTGGTCGTCGGTGATGATGATGTGAAGTGATGGAAAGGAAAAAATATTAGATGTGTTTTCTCCCCCCATGACTTGAGGAAAAAATTCTCGAACGAAGCAAAAATGAAGGCTATGTTCGTTAGAATATTTTATTTTCCAGGATATAAACATGAATGTTTATGTGCTGGCCATCTGTGCATTTTATCTAAACATAAAAAATAATAACATTCTCATTCCGTTTTTTCCGGGCAAGACATGTAGGCAATTATGTTGGCATAAATTCTCATTAGTTGGGGAATGAAATTGTGCGTGAATGTGTGTGTGTGTGAGTGGGGAGGGCGACATGTGTATGGTTATTGAATAAATTCCCTCTGAGGATGTTGTTTATTTCAAGGACTCTCATATTTAAATAAATATTTTGAGGGTTGATTTTTTAATATTTTTCAAGTTTTCTATAGGCGTAGATTTTTTATAAATTATTTTTTATAAACTACCATAGGTTTGGATCTTTTTAAAAATTATTTTTTCATGATCTACCATAGGCGTGGATCTTTTTAAAAATTATTTTTTATAACCTACCATGAATTTGGCTGCGGATTTATGGTTAACAGGAGAGTAAAAGACCTCGTCTCCAGATTCACTCCAGTAAATGAGCGAATTGCTATAATCCGTATAAAAGCGAAGTTCTTCTACATCAGTCTTATTTGCGCCCATGCTCCGACCGAAGACAAAGATGAGCAGACCAAAGACATATTTTTACGAGCGCCTAGAAACAGCATATGATCGTTGCCCTGGCCATGAGATTAAAATTCTGCTAGGATATTTCAATGCAAAAATCGAAAGGGAAAATATATTTGGCCCCATCGTCGAAAAATTCAGCCTCCATGAAGAAACATCAGACAACGGCATGAGATTGATTGATTTCGCGGTAGCAAAAAACATGGTAGTTAGCAGCACCAGATTCAAGCATTTCGATATACACAAGGCCACTTAGATTTCTCCCCATCGAACAACGAGAAACCAAATCGATCATGTTGTGATAGACGGAAGGCATTCATCCAGCGTTTTGGACATCCGATCGATCTGGGTAGCGAATATCGATTCGGACCACTACCTTGTGGCAGCCAAGGTACGCACCCGTCTTAATGTAGCAGCAAAGGTGCGATCTCATGTAACACGGAAATTTGATGTCGAAAAGCTGCAAACACTACAGATTGCAGAAGCCTACTCCGCTCAACTTAACCAACTGCTTGACGAAAGCATCCCTGGTCCCGATAATGATATAGAAGCACAATGGCAGAGAATTGCCCACTCCCTACAAACTGCAGCAAAAGCAACACTTGAGTACCAAAGACCACCATCAAGAAATCCGTGGTACGATCAGGAGTGTCGTAATGCTACTGATATGAAAAACGCAGCGTATAGGGCAACCCTGCGGACAGTAGCAACACGTAATGCGATGTAGAACTATCGGGAGAAAAGGAGAGAGGAGAAACGTATTTTCAGGAAAAAAGAAGAAAGAACAAGAGATGTACTGGAGTCAGAATGAAGTCTGAAAATTCTACCAACGGGTAAAACACCAAACCGAAGGATTTGGTGCAGGCACATCCTCCTGTAGAGATAAAGAAGTAAACCTGGTGACAGATACAGACAGCGTGCTGAGGACCTGGAAGGAGCATTTTGAAAAACTTCTGGTATCAAATAGTAGCAGTGAAGTGGATACCCCAGAACCAATAATAGATGACGGTATAAAGTGTATACTACCTAGCCAAGATGAAGTGAGAAGAGCAATAAATTGGCTGAAGAATAATAAAGCAGCAGGTGTCGATGGGTTACAAGCCCAACTATTCAAGACTGGTGGTCAGATGCTGGTCAGGAGCATGCACCAGCTGATTAGTACAATTTGGCTAAAAGAATGCATGCCCAATGATTGGAACCTCAGCATCCTGTGTCCCGTGCACAAAAAAAGGAGACAAGACGATATGTGCCAACTATAGAGGAATAAATCTCCTTCCCAGTGCATATAAAGTGCTATCCAGCATACTGTGTGAACGACTGAAGCCAATAGTCAATGACATTATTGGAACATACCAATGCGGCTTCAGACCTGGCAAACCCACAAAAAACATATCGACACAAAAAAAAAACACAAAAACACACCTATTTGTCGACTATAAAGCCATGTCTACGTTCGGCATTCCTGGAAAATTAATACGGCTATGCAGGATAACTTTAAGTGGCACAAGGTCAGTAGTTAAAGTCGGAAAGGACCTATCGGAGCCTTTCAATACCGAACGAGGATTCAGACAAGGTGACAGTTTGTCGTGTGACCTTTTTAACGTCCTTCTGGAAAAGGTCATACGAGAGGCAACACTCTGTGCAAAAAACACACGTTACTCGCCTACGCCGATGACATCAACATAATGGGTCGAACACTGAGAGCGGTAACAGCTACCTTTGAACAAATTGAGAAGGAGTCTGCCAAAGTGGGTCTGGCAGTAAACGGCGAGAAGACCAAGCTGATGTTATCAACGCGCAAGACGTCCAGTAGACTCGGACCAACTATGGAACTTTGGAACTACAGCTTCAAGGTAGTTACAGATTTTATATACCTTGGTACATAAACAAAACGAATGACATCACTTTTGAAATTCGGAGAAGGATAGTGATGGTCAACAGATGCTGCTATGGTCTGAGCAAACAACTCAAACGCAAGGCCACCTCCCGCCAGACCAAAAACACACTCTACAAGACGCTGATACTTCCCGTACTGTTATATGGATCTGAAGCATGGGTACTTACGCAAGCAAATAAGGCAGCTCTTGGAGTGTTTGAGAGAAAAATTCGATGAATATCGCCGTCGAATGAACCACGAGTTTTACCAGCTATTCTCGGACATCGACATTGTTAGACGTATTGAGCTGCAGCGACTACGTTGGCTAGGTCATGTTGTGAGAATGGATGAAGATGCCCCAGCCCAGATGGCATATAAAAGCGAACCAGCTGATGGTTCACACAGAAGGGGAAGGCCAAGAATATGATGGAAAGATCAAGTGGAAGAAAACATTGCCGAAAATGGTCTTTCAAATTGGAAAAAACTGCGCAAACGGCCAATGCGCCTGTAAATCTTTTCTAAGCTCGGCTTATGGAACGAAAGTTCTGTCACAAGCCAGCTAAGTACGTAAGTATAACCTACCATTGGCGTGGAATTAAAAAAAATATAACCTACCATAGGCGTGTAAAAATTAGTTTTAGTGGTCTACCGTAGGTGTGGATTTTTTAAAAATTATTTTTGGTGGTCTACCGTAGGCGTGGATTTTTTAAAAATTATTTTTGGTGTTCTACCATAGGCGTGGATTTTTTAAAAATTATTTTTGGTGTTCTACCATAGGCGTGGATTTTTTAAAAATTATTTTTGGTGTTCTACCATAGGCGTGGATTTTTTAAAAATTATTTTTGTGTTCTACCATAGGCGTGGATTTTTTAAAAATTATTTTTGATGTTCTACCATAGGCGTGGATTTTTTAAAAATTATTTTTGATGTTCTACCATAGGCGTGGATTTTTTAAAAATTATTTTTGATGTTCTACCATAGGCGTGGATTTTTTAAAAATATTTTTAGTTTAAAAATATTTAAAAAAAATATTTTTTCAAGCTTTGCCATAAAATTGGCTTATTTTAACATCATTTTTAACCAAACAAAATATTAATAAAGACATTTGACCTCCGTAAAACGTGCCGCCATAAATTTTAATAAAGGTGGCTCATCTCCATAATGCGTGTCACCGTAAATGTTAATAAAAGTATTTCACCTCTTTCCATTTTATATAAAAAAATATTTGTGCTTCCAAAACAAAATATTTGAAAGTGTGTTTAATTTTTGTTTTAAATTCTTGGGTCCTTCTATTGGTCCTGAACCTCACTTACTTGTACTATTATCTGTTGTACATTTCCATTCAGCTATTGCGTTTATTCTAATGTAATATTATTATGTCTATCCTGCTTTGTTGTTGTTATTTTTTCTAGGAGTCCTTTTTGTGTGTCTGCGTGTCTTTAAAACACGCGAATTTTCTTAAGGCGTAAAATATCCCCCAAAGGTCCTAGGACAATACATTGCCTCTCAATGTAATGGTCATCATGAGACATTTTGTTTTTTTTTTTCAAACAACATCTTTTTCATTGCCTGACTACACCTCCCCGACCTCATGGCATCCTCGTAGTGTGGCAGAGCGAACCTTCATAAATACGCCGAGTAAACACAAAATCCTCTAGTTTAACACAAACTGCTCCTCCTCCTCCTCCCATTACCATGTAATGGCTCCTCACAACTACAATAAGGGTAAACAAAAAATAATCATAGAAAAAAGCAGCAACGCAAAACACCAAAAAGGACAATATATTAGGCAAATACAATTTACCCCCCCACCACCCCGCCAAAAACCGACACAGGCTACACAAAAAGCAATTATTTTGATTGTAAGGAAAAATAGAAACCAAAAAAACAAGAATAGGCTGGAATAGAACAGAAATTCCTAGGGTACATAGAAGATATGACGGCTTAACAAAGGCTCAAATAAATACGGGGTGATAATTTTCTTTTTTTCCAAGGTCTTTCCTCAGATTTCCAAATAAATAATCAAAATAATGGCCGTAATGTTTTTTCTTCTTCTTCACTTATTCTTGTAAAATTTCAGATTACTTCATGCCAATGTAACACATATTAAATGAAGTAGAAAATATAACAAATATTTATGAGAAAATCAAATAAGAAAAGGATATGTGAAGGCTGGATATGATATGGTATGGTGAGGTGAGGTGACCTACGCCAACAAATAACAGATTTGACAAGGACCAAGAGAGTCATTCTCTTGGAGTTCTTAAAATAATATTGTTCAAAGACTATGAAAGCAATAAGAGTGGATTTTTGAAATAAAATATATTTTAAGGACGGGGATTTTCAAAAAAATATTTCTTTTACTGTTATAGGAGTGTTATTTTTTTTTAAGTATTCTTATAGGAGAAGAGTTTTTGAAAAAATATTTTTAATGTACTCTTGTAGGCGTGAATATAGTCTAGAATGACATGTGTTAAATTTCGTGGAAATCGGTTCAGATTTAGATATAGCGAAATGGGCATAGCGTACTAAATGAGATTGAAATACAATTTTGAACAGTGCGGCATATCGAATAGCGTGTATAAAGTTTGCTATAAATCGATTTAAATAAATTTACATAAATTTGTTCCATTGCAAACGACTCTAAACCTGCTTGAATGAAATGAAATTTAGCATAGGATGCAGAAAGGCATGTGTATGGATTGATGTTAGTCGGTTCACTTAGAAATTGTTAAGATCCATATCTAGAATATACCCAAAGTGGTGAAGGATATCATATAGTCGGCCCAGCCCCACGTTACTACTTTCCGTACTGGTTTTTAAATTATTTTTGAGGCCAATTTATGGGGCCTAGGTGTTATTTTTGGAGGACTACCAATTCAATAAGTGTGGATTTTTAAGGAGTACTTTATAAAGGACTTTCGACCCAATACTTACTTACTTACTTAGCTGGCTTAAAAAAGAGCTTAAAAGCTTAAAAAAGATTTCCAAGCGCGTCGGTCTTGTGCGCAAGTCCACCAATTTGGAAGACCACGTTCCAAGATGTTGTTTTCTACTTGGTCTTTCCATCTAATTCGTGACCTTCCCCTTCTACGGGAACCATCGGTAGGCTCATTTTGATATGCCTTTTTAGCTGGGGCATCTTCATTCATCCGCATAACATGGCCTAGCCACCGTAGTCGCTGCAGCTCAATACGACTGACTATGTCGATGTCCGCGTATAAATTGTAGAGCTCGTGGTTCATTCGACGCCGATATTCACCGTCGACGCAGATCGGCCCGTAGATCTTTCGGAGAATTTTTCTCTCAAACACCCTAAGCGCTGCCTCATCTGTTTGCGCAAGTACCCATGCTTATGATCCATATAATAGCACGGGTAGTATCAGCGTCCTGTTAAGTGTGAGTTTGGTCTGGCGAGAGGTGGCCTTGTTTCTTGTAGGGGACGTGTTCATAAATGGCTAAACTGATTTTCTTAATACCAACTTGATATCTCCTATAATTTATGTCCTCAGACCATGATAATCCATTTTTTTGTATTTTTTCACTAATATATTTTGCATGAGCTTAATAGGCACAATAAATTCATCACAAGTTTGAAAAATTTATTTACTGTAAGAAACTTAATTTCTTTGAAAGCACATCACTTCAAATCACTTCGTTTCTTTGAAACCGCACTTTGTTCTTGGTGATGATCATCTTTTCAATTATTAGAGGATTGTATGGATGAGTATTCCTTTATACTCCAGTTTATTTCTGTAATACAGGCAAAAAATAGTAATTATGTTGGTATAGTTTTTAACAAAATGTTACTTGCCAATATTATTAGCAGATATGGTAGACAAAAAACCTTAGTTTCCAGCTTTGACTAACGAACCCTCCTTAGTAACACGCCTCTGTGTAATAGTGTAAAAGGTCAAAAGAAAAAGAACGATTCCAATGTCAAGCAATTCCACCAATTCCAAATAAAAAATTTTGCAACAAAATTGGATCTATCTTCACACGTTTCTATTTCTTTTGTTTTTGTTGTTCCTCTTTGTTATAGAGAATCGATTATACTAATTCTCTTTTGAACACAACAATAAGCCGTACTATCGGAAAATTAAGGGTGTTACAAACCATTGACTAAATGGACAAAGTTGCATCAATGTAATTGCATGTACCATAATTGCATAATTCCACTATTAAACTATGGCAAATATAATTCTTATATAAAATTAAAAATTTATTGAGCTGCACCCAAGTTAAAAAAATAAGTCAAAATAATTACAACAATATCAAAGATTTCATTGTACTAAATTTTACTATGCGATAAGAGATTAAGAGATGTGCTATCGAAGTGTGTGCTATCGTTATAGCACTTTTGACATTTCTTCTTTCTCAAAAGCTAGGTGATAAACTAAGCAAATTTTGGTAGCTGCTTCCTTTCTGTTTCAACCTTCAGTGAGATAAGTAAAAAATTTTCAAGGAACAAATCCTATTTTTTCATACACATCATAATTAAAGTGGTTTTAAATAAGGAAAGGTTGGTTATTTTAACGAGTTTTTAATGGAAATCTGCAAATAGTTAATAAAATTATTAAATTTAGATTCCTGTGCAGACAACCAAAAAAAAGGAACTTAAAAACCCTGTGCAGACCATTGAAAACCCATTCTTTAAAAAGCCTGTTCCCAATTAAAAGTGTGGATAATATTAGAAGCACATTTTTTTCATGGCGAAAAATCATCAAAAATACACCTAACCAAATTTTTCGGATGCGCCGGATTGCCAAGTCTTGCGGCGTCCGGTGTGTCCTAAGCTGCTTGGAATAGGCATAAAAAAAAAGAAGCATACATACATAGTGAGAGAAGTGCGATTGCCATGCTTACGGTCCAATCTGTGCTCAAGCCAAAAAAATCTAAAATATATAGTTGGACAAACATCAACTTTAATTGCCCGATCTGTGCCCAACCCAAGAAAATTATGGTGATACAGTTCCATCAATTGCAGCAAATGAAAAGATGACCATATAGACAACACCTAGTAAACCCAACAATATTTAACTAATTTGGTATCGAATTCGATATTCGCAACACTATATTTCAATGACATTCCAAGGGTGTACAAATAGTATCCATCTCAAACCGTATAAAAGAAAATTAATTCAGCACAAAAATCAAAAATCTTATATAATACATAATCCTAAATATCAACTTTACCCAAACAAATAATTTATGTTAAACTAGCGTTTTAACTATATAGTGATCATGAGTTTCAAGAACAAAAATTTCCCTAAAACTTAACTTTTTATTACAATGTCAAATATCATACAAAAATAACACTCATTTTCATAACTAATTTTGCATATATATAATATAACATCAAGAATTTTTTAACTTAGACTAATTAATTTTTTTATGAAAAGTTAATTTTGCAAAGCAAATATAATTGGGTAACCTTCCCTTCGGTATACGCTCGTACAAACATACAAATATAGTAATTTAAAAAGTAGTAGCGTAAAACAGTTTGGAAGTCATTGAAATCCATTGATGCAAAATCAATTCATTGATCATTTTTGTAATTAACTTTACACTCTCCAAAATTAGAGAAAACAACAACAACCTACGTCCAGTTCGTGCATGGAGGCCTTCAACATGACGGAGTAAGGGGTATGTAAAACCAAAAATAAATTGTTATTGTATGATCTTTATATTGATTTTGTTTGGAGAATGATGAATGATTTATACTGTTGTTTGCGTTTCTCTTCATTTATCAACTCTCATATTTCTCTGTTAAGAGAATAATTACAAGCCCTATAAATTAATATGATTTTTTTTAAGAGAAAGAACAACAACTAAATAATCATTCATGCTCATATGATGACGACGTTTTTGTTATGTTTGTTTTGCAATATTATTTTTCTTGTTCTTTTGTTTGCATTCACGCTTTGAATAGAGCATTCATTCAGAACAACCCAATTAACCCATTGTGGGTAATTTTTTTATGAGTTATTAAGTCAATGAATTATAGATCCAATAAATAAATACCTTATATTATTAATGATAATTGTTAAAATATGTAATACAATTAACGATTATTTTTTTTTATAATTTCAAAAATCCTATTGTCTATTGCTACATATAAATATAATGCCTTGAAAACAATATATAGTTAAAAAAATGAATTTCTAAATACAAAAGTTGTCTTCTTGCAAAATGGGTTAGATAGGGGGGAGTGAATATATATGAGGGTTCCTACGTAAATATTCAAATGCCGGTAGGAAATAAGGAAGGTGAGGGTTTAGAGGCAGATACTCTTAATACCATCTAAGAGTATATTATAATAAGGCATCAACTAATATCCGACACAAACATTAAATTACTTATCTGTATTGTGGGGTATTTTCAATTATTTTTTATCAATTTCATTCGACCATTTTTTTCTTTATTTATAAATTTTCTTAAATAAAAGGGAGTCTATAATAATCATGTGATGTGAACATGGGTTGATATGCAAAGGACACGAACCCCCCACCCGACTGTAGCTAGGAAACGAAAAGGCTCCCATTGTCCCAACACATATCAATATCTTCGAATGCCTAAAAATTACTTTAAAATTGCATTCGCTCGAATTTATTCGTGTTCATTACATTCTAAACTGCTTACTTAGACCATAGTAGCATCTGTTGGCCATCACAATCCTTCTCCGAATTTCAAGACTGATGTCATTCGTTTTATTTATGGCGGTACCAAGGTATATAAAGTCTTTAACTACCTCGAAGCTGTAGTTCTCAAGTTCCACAGTTGGTCCGAGTCTACTGGATGCCTTGAGCGTTGATACCGTCAGCTTGGTCTTCTCGCCGTTTACTGCCAGACCCACTTTGGCAGACTCCTTTTCAATTTGTTCAAAGGTGGCTGTTACCGCTCGCAATGTTCGACCCATTATATCGATGTCATCGGCGTAGGCGAGTAACTGATGTTGTTTGGTGTACAGAGTGCCATTTCTGTTCACCTTTGCGTCTCGTATGACCTTTTCCAGTAGGATGTTAAAAAAAAACAGGTCTGAAGCCGCATTGGTATGGTCCGATGATGTCATTGACCATTGGCTTCAATCGTTCACACAGCACACTGGATAGCACTTTATATGCGATGGGAAGGAGACTTATTCCTCTATAGTTGGCACATATAGTCTTGTCTATTTTTTTTTGTGCACGGGACACAGGATGCTGAGGTTCCAATCATTGGGCATGCATTCATCTAGCCAAATTGTGTTAATCAGCTGGTGCATGCTCCTGACCAGCATCTGGCCACCAGTTTTGAGTAGTTCGGCTGGTAACCCATCGGCTCCTGCTGCTTTGTTGTTCTTGAGCTGATTAATTGCTTTTATGACCTCATCTTGGCTAGGTGGTATACACTCTATACCATCATCTCTTATTGGTTCTGGGGTATCTTCTTCATCGCCACTATTTGATACTAGTAGCTTTTCGAAATGCTCCTTCCAGATCCTCAACACGCTGTCTACGTCTGTCACCAGGTTTCCTTCTTCATCTCTACAGGAGGATGTGCCTGCACCAAAGCCTTCGGTTTGGTGTTTTACTCGTTGGTAAAATTTCCGGACTTCATTCTGACTCCTGTACATCTTGATTTTCTCACGCTCACGTTTTTCTTGTTCTTTCTTCTTTTTTCTGAAAACACGTTTCTCCTCTCTCCTTTTCTCCCGATAATTCTCCATCACGTTACGTGTTGCTACTGTCTGCAGGGTTGCCCTATATGCTGCGTTTTTCACATCAGTAGCATGACCCAATAAGTGTAGATTATAAGAGTTAGTTTTTAAGGACTATCATACCAATAGGCGTGGCGTTTTAAGACTTTGTTGAACTTATCTCACACCAATAAGCGTGATTTTTAAGGACTAAAAAGAGTAAATTTCTAGCGTTGATGTTTAAGGACGTTTTTTGAAGGTTTAGCAGACCATATTTATGAAGTACTTTTTTAACGGTTATCAATTCCATAAGCGTGAATTTTAAGGACTATTTTTAAAACGCTATTTCAACGATTTATTTTTCAAGGACTACGAAGACTTCCTTTTCAATGACTATTTTTTGAACGTGAGGTGTTTAGGGACTATTTTTTAGGCGTGGATGGTCTATGGACTAACACTTCTAATTTAGAAGTGTTGTTATACCCTTCACCACACTGTGGTACAGGGTATTATGTCTTTGTGCATATGTTTGTAACAGGCAAAAGGACTCGAGATAGACACATGGTTCCTTTTGAGAATATGCATAGAATCACTTTCTGAGTCGATTTATGCATGTCCGTCCGTCCGTCCGTCTGTCCGTCCGTCCATCTGTTGATGTTAAATTGTAAACAAAGTACAGGTCGCATTTATAATCCGATTTGGCTGAAATTTGGCACAGCTCATTTATTTGGCCCAAGGACGAAATTGGGAAAAATTGGTTCAGATTTAGATATAGCTCCCATATATATTTTTGTCCGATTTACGGACTTTAGTCCCTCAAAATCATTCGATTTGGTACAGCGTACGAATTTCGGTACAGCGTACTGAATTAAGTCTAATATGATGTGTGCCAAGTTTCGAGAAAATCGGTTCAGATTTAAATATAGCTCCCATATATAGTTTCGTCCGATTTAAGGTAAATGGGGCACCAAAGTCCCTCTATATCTTTCGATTTGCATGAAATTTGGCACAGAGTACTGAATTAGGTCCAGAATGATGTGTACCAAGTTTCGAGAAAATCGGTTCAGATTTAGATATAGCTCCCATATATAGTTTCCTCCGATTTAAGGAAAATGGTGCACCAAAGTCCCTATATATCTTTCGATTTGCATGAAATTTGCACAGAGTACTAAATGAGGTCCAGAATGATGTGTGCCAAGTTTCGAGAAAATCGGTTCAGATTTAGATATAGCTCCCATATATAGTTTCCTCCGATTTAAGGAAAATGGTGCACCAAAGTCCCTATATATCTTTCGATTTGCATGAAATTTGGCACAGAGTACTGAATGAGGTCCAAAATGATGTGTGCCAAGTTTCGAGAAAATCGGTCCAGATTTAGATATAGCTCCCATATATATTTTCGTCTGATTTAATGTAAATGGTGTCGTCCGATTTTACAAAAATTGACACAAACCTTTCACAACGTACTGTAGTGAGAATAACCTAGAAGTTGGTTTTAAAAGCTTTACCATTGTGAGTCCAATAGGCACACCAATTTGCTCTACGTACGAAGTTACTATAACATGACGTGTGGCAAGTTTAGTTCAAATCGGATTAAATTTTGACATATATATATATATATATATATGTTAAGTTTATAAGCGTATATATATATATATATATACGCTTATAATTGACTTTCATAATTTTGTCCCTGGTCCTTTAAAAATTCGACGTCTTTTAGGTTTCATCTGTGGGATATACCGAAAGTGGTGAAGGGTATGGAATAATTGAAGTCTATCCATATACATAAGGGTCCTCCAAATATGACAAGATCGACATATATCCGATCGATAGAATATTGTACATATTCAACTATAAAACTTGGGGAACCTATTACCCAATTCTCGGCATGGCTAAATTACGTATTTCAGAGGTTTAAGACATTTAATATTATATCCATGTTTTCTATTGTGTGAAACCACTCAAAACTGTTTTTTTTTAATTAATTAGTAATACTCCAAATACTAATTAACTATATGAAAACCTTAAAAAACTTTGTTCCTAATGATGGCATCGATAAAATTTTACTTCTATTCTATAGTGTTCTCCTGTATGTTCTTTAAAATTACGAAATATATTCTTGTGAAAAATATGTAATTGTAATATAGTAACATGTCGACATGCCCACTAATTTTTCTTAAGAAACAAGAATTATAGAACTCATTGGACTTAGCTCGATAAAATTTTACACAGAGATAGATATTATTAAAGATTATTCGAAATATTTTTGATATTTGGTTATATTATTTTGTAGTTATTTGAAGTCATATACAACAGATGTCGACTATTGGTACGGGCCGACATTAGGAGCACTTACCCTATTTATATTAATTGAACATGTCTCTATCAAAATCTCTAGTTATAGAAAAATTGGAATTATATCCTTTTCACGTTAGGCCATATATTACTATAGGTTATAATGAAAATTTTATGAGCACTTCTTGTGGTGTGGGATATCATATAGACTATCCCAACCAACTTTGATTCTTTTTCTCACAGCTAAATATACTTTTTTTGAGGGGCTATAAACGGAGATTACATATATTTTAAATATGTCTATTAATTTTTTTTTTAATTTAAAATAATTAAACATTTTGTGTAAATTAAAAATGTGTTACTCACGTTGTTAATTTCGTTGAAAATCTCTTGGAAACCCTGTTCTGTTGGAGTAATTTTTTTTGCTAATGTCTCTCACAGTTTAAAATCTTAAATATTTGTCCTTTAAGCTTTATTTTACACCACAATAATGTCGATTAAGTGTCTAAACGGATAAGTATAAACAATTTCTTAGTTAAAATTAAGATTAATTTTATTTACTTATTTCACTTTCCTTTAACCCACTGTGTCACAGTTGAAGCATTATTATTATCACAAAATAATAAAATTGTATTGTCGGTGAGTTATTTCACTCAGATTTTAACTCTTTTTTCATCCTTTTTTTCTTGTTCATTAAATTTGTGTTAAACGTCAAACAACAAATGCCGGCTGAGAGCAAACAAATAAATAAAATGTCAACAAAAACTACAACACAATGATGTTGACACACTCTCAAACACACACACACTTGATGCGATGTCAAATGAGAAATTGGTGGATTGGGAGAGAACGCGTGTGTGTGTTGTGCTTTCGTCTTTATGGGGGATGTTGTTAAACAGTGTTGTCGTTTTTATATTAAATTAAAATTCAAAATGGTTTTCGATCAATATAAGACCCAAAAATGAAACTATTGGCCAATTTGATTAAAAATGTACCTTAAATACTCAGCTGATACCAGGAAATTTTAAAACAATATATGGGCAATATTGCCAATTTTTTAATATTCCATTTTCAAAAAATCAGCTTTTTTGTTTTTGTAGCACATCAATGATTTTTGGTACACATATAGAGAAAAATGTTCTGACTCCGAAACCGTTCGCGATCAAATTTTTGGTTGATGCGCGCAAAAGTTTTCGAGGTTTTAATTTTGGGCATAAGAAAAAAATCTTAAAATTACGCCGTTTATTATATTGACCAAAAACGTTGATATATATCTTCCTCCGTTAAATAAGAATATGAATATATTATAATAATCACGATAAAGTTGCACATATTCGCGAAATATGAGAAAAATAAAAAAATATAGCAGATTACATCAATATTTTCATCATATTAATGACATACACACACCTAAAAATTAATTTAAAAATATCTACATAATCTAAACACCATGATGAATCAAATGATATCAAAATCACACAAGTCCGTGTAGCGGTTTCTAAATCACAGCGACAACAAAACAAGATATTGAGGAAAAATATTTGTTTTTGGCTCGAAAAAATAATGTCATCATATTTATTTTTTTAATTTTATACATGAAATTTCAGAAAAAATGTTGGGGTTATTCTGCTATTTTACCCGAATTTCGCCGAAAAATTGAGATATATTATAATAATAATCACTTTTTGTGTATAAGTATACGCCTTGCGGATTATATCAAGACCCTTCCGATAAATCTTAGAATTCTATAAATAGGAATAAATCTTAAAATAAAATAATATTATAAAATATACATTTTAAATTGCGTGTAAATCGCGTAATTTTCAAAATCATTTGATGCGCATGCGGTTTCAAGGAAGTACTGAAGTTTATCTTCCAATCCACATATATTTTCCGAAATTTCAATTGACGGCTAAGATGTGCCACACGTTACATTGAAGTACCCAAAAAATCGTAAAACGCGAATAATTCCCGAAAACTCCATATGCCATTAACGCGCATCCGATTTCGGTGTGCACCCTAAAAAAATACATCGATCTATACCGATTTCAATGTGGTCCATTAAGAACCATGGATGTGCCAGCTCACACTATTTTTGAGATAAATTGCGTCTAAATCGCGTAATTCTCAAAATCATTTGATGCGCATGCGGTTTCCAGGAAGTACTGAAGTTTATCTTCCAATCCATGTATATTTTGCGAAATTTCATTTGACGGCTAAGATGTGCCGCACGTTACATTGAAGTACCCAAAAAATCGTAAAACGCGAATAATTTCCGAAAACTCCATATGCCATTAACGCGCATCCGATTTCAGTGTGCACCCTAAAAAAATACATCGATCTATACCATTTCAATGTGGTCCATTAAGAACCATGGATGTGCCAGCAAAATCTATTTTTGAGATAAATTGCGTACATCTCTCTTTCGGCTGAAGTTTTTAAAGTTCTCTTTTCGAAAAAGATCAAAATCCGTATGGGGTCATTTATTGAAGCGGAAATTATACACAGAAAACGCAAATAAATCCGCGATATTTTCAAAAACATTTTTTGCCAAATTTCGTGTTTTTGGAAGACCAGTTCCCGCCGTTCTAGTAGATGGATTTTCACGAAGAAGATTTTATATCATCCGAAACGTAAAAAACCTTATTGATCGCGGGAACCCATATCATTCAGTTGACAGATCTAAAAATTTGGCCCGAAAAATAGGTTTTTTAGAAATTTGATCGCACAAAATTCGCACGTTCGGATGAGTATTACTCTGAAGCTGTGCATACTACATACACAAAATACATATCAAATTACGCAGATTCGCGACTACAATAATCTTATAATCGATTTTTTTAAATTCCAGTTTGCGTATTAAAGCTAGAAGTAAAATTAAAAAAACACTCAAAATCGAGCTTCAAAATGTCAGCATCATTTAAAGATAGATGCAGTTAAAATTTTGAAAAATGATACATAAGGGGCGTAGTCCCCATTTTGTAGGCTTCCAGTTTTATTTTGACACGAAGACCGTGCAATGAGTGGCTTAGTCACAAATCGATAGAGAACATAAAAAAACTGGTTCACCTCAACCTGCTTTTACACATTTTTTTACATTAAAGTAGACACAGCTTCCACCAAAATAAAGTTTGGAGGTCAATATCATGAACAGTTTGCAACGACAGATCAATTAACCCAAAACTATTCACTTTTGTTCATATATTTAAGTAGTTCCCGAGTTATAAAGGGGTGAACGTCCGCTTCAGCTATGTTAAAAAATTGGCAATATTGCCCATATATATATATATCGATATGGACTTCCACCGACCTTAAAGTTGGGACATGAGGTTAACAAATAAATGTGCACTTTTCACTAAACGTAAAATATTATTTAAAACAAAAGAAAAACCAGTAAGGAAAGTAGTAAAGTTGGACGGGGCCCACTATATGATACCCTTAACCACTTTGAGTATATTTAACAAATGAATCCTAACAGAAGTCGTATGTGTCAGTCTCGTTTCCTTCTGCCTGTTACAAACATATGCACAAAAACATAATATCCTGTGCCAGAAAAAAATTGGTTCAAGAACCTCAAAACCTGGGGGCTACCAGAAAAAATTGACCAATATTTATAGTGTAGAGATGTGCTACCTAATAAGAACTCGACGTACTAAATTACAGTCAATTTGGTTGAAAAATACGATCAGAACCCCCAAAATACCAAAAATTTGGGGTACCGTTATATGGGGACTACCAGAAAAACTAGACCTATATTTATAATTTTTAGTGGAGTAATTTGGTACCCAATAAGAACCCAATGTACAAAATTTCAGAGAATTCAGTTATAAAACAAGCCCAAGAACCCGAAAATACCGAAAATTGGGGGTACCCTTATATGGGGGCTATCCGAAAAAATGGACATTTATTTTTAATTTCTGGTAGGGAGATTTGCTACCAAATGAGAACACAAAGTACCAAATTTCAGCAAATTCTGTCGAAAAATGCTATCAAAACCCCCAAAATACCGAAAATTGGGGGTAATCTTATATGGGGGCTATCCGAAAAAATGGACCTTTATTTATCATTTTTGGTAGGGAGATGTGCTACCCAATAAGAACGCAATGTACCAAATTTCAGCGAATTCAGTTAAAAACGCGCTCAAGAACCTCAAAATACCGAAAATTAGGGGGTACCCTTATATGGGGGCTATCCGAAAAAATTGACCTTTATTTATAATTTTTGGTAGAGAGATTTGCTACCCAATAAGAAATCAAAGTACCAAATTTCAGCGAATTCAGTTAAAAAACGCGCTCAAGAACCTCAAAATACCGAAATATTTGGGGTACCCTTCTATAGGAGCTATGCCTAAACGTGGGCCGATTTTCTCCAATTTCAATAGGTTTCGTCCTTGGGCCAATTAAGTGACCTGTGCCAAATTTCATCCAAATCGGATCATAAATGCGACCTGTACTTTGTTAACAAAAATACATGGACGGACGGACAGACGGACATGCATAAATCGACTCAGAAAGTGATTCTATGCATATTCTCAAAAGGAACCATGGGTCTATCTCGATTATTTTTGCCTGTTACAAACATATGCACAAAGACATAATACCCTGTACCACAGTGTGGTGAAGGGTATAAAAACATAAAAATTAGCTATTACAACTTGTTAATCATATATATAACATTGCGTGAAAAATTAAAAATTTTGTATTCTATGGTGAATATATTTAAAGGACATATACCCGATAAGTTGACAGTATACCCAGGAGGAGTTGTTTACCTTTAAATTGGTATCAATTATATTGTTCTATGTACTCGGATGTGGAAGTTGGGAAATGTCGCTTTATTTAAATTTATTTTCGTCAGATTTTCTAGTAGCTCTAAGGGCCATTATTATATGTAGAACATCACATATTTTACACAGTGAAGGATGTGACCAAATACTTCGAACGGCTGTTAAGATGTTGATCGGTCAATATTCCGAGGGTCGAATAAACCAAAACCTAAATTGGCCAAATTTTTATTTTATTCACCTCGGAAAACAAGGTTTGAAAAAATGTCAGGATTAGAAAGTGAAGCTGTTGACCTATTATCGGTCAAATATTGGGAAATATTGTCAGGCTCAGAATATAGAACCGCAGAAAGTAGGAATTTTGTGGTAGTAGTGTAGGGATCATCCACCTATACTGCTCCGCTCACTGGTTTTGATATAATATCAATATGTTGTCAAATATTTACAATATTACTGGCTTATTGATTATCGCTGTAAATTTTATGTTCCTCTTGTCAGAGTTGAAACTCTTTATGCGATGTATTAAAATCGAATTGTTTTATAATAAAATTAATAATAAGTATAATATTTGTATATATGAAGCGTATGATTATTGATAAAACTAATCCGTCCACCCGTACGATGAAAGTTCATATGTGTGCGTATACGTGGTGACAGTACTCATTCGAATCAATGTTTGATTTTAATGAATATTTATTGGATTTACAAGTCGGTAAGAAAGTCAGCAGCTTTAACGTATTGTTTTTTTTTTTCAAAAATCATCAAAATATGGGCTATAACTTATGTAAAAAAGAGTTGTTTTTACCAAACATAATATAAAACCAGTAAGGAAAGTTCAAAAGCTTAACAGGGCCGTCACCACTATGGGTATGTAAAAGGCGCTAATATCTACAATATCCGACATATCATCTTTAGAGGATCTTCGAAAAGGAATCGGGAGAAATTAAATGTTTGATCTACATAAATATTTGAACCTATTACAAAACCCCATAGACATACCATTCTGAAATCTAATTCCATGTCAATCGAGGAGATTCTTTGGTGTACCATTTGCATAAAACTGGGGAAAATTATGTATGTATGAACCGATTTCACCAATTTCAATAGACCAATGATCCAAATAAGTGACTTGTGCCAAATTTCATCCATATCGGATCATAAATGCGACCTGTACTTTGTTTACAATTTAACATCTAAAGACGGACATGCGTAAATCGGCTTAGAAAGTGAATTTTAAATAAAAATAATAATGAATGGGCGGACGGACAGACACATTCTAGATCGATTCAGCTAGTCGTTTGAGGCCACATAATATCCTCACAGCATAGTTTTCTACAGTATAAAAATACCTTTCTTTTTATTTAATAGATTTTAATTTTTTGGTCGCTTGATATAAACAATTTGCCACTATCTGATTAAAATTGAAACGGCAACACTGTTCTCATTCTCACATCTCTTGTTGCATGTTAAACGCCACGTTCTATTTCTTCTCTGAGGCCGGTTCTTTCACTTGGCGTCCACAATTTTGTGCGAAAAAAAACTGTTTTTGTTGTCACTGTTGTTTTTTTTTTTTTTAATTTCGCATAATGTTCTTCTTTTGAAATGCAACATATGATTGCAAATAAATGACATTTATTTATTGTCCAAATGTACATAAACAAACAATTGTTTTAAAACAAATCAGCATTTATTCTTTGTTCAAAACTCTCAAAATTATTATTACCCAAACAACAGCTGCTTTGATTTGTTTTTTTTTATGACCATGCAAATTGAGGAATGTTTTTTTTTTTCGTTTCGTTCGTTAATATCCGTAAGGATTTTTCCGCGTACGCGATTTGAGACGACCGTTCACATAAAACTGACACAAAGGACTGAAGGAGATACGAAGTTACACTTGACTCTTGCAAAAAGAAAAAAAAGAAAGCTTTTACTTCGGTTTTTTATTTTTGGTGTGTTATCGACATCAAAATGGAGCTTCAAGCTTTAAAGGACAAAGCTTTGTTGTTAATGTAACTGTCCACACAAAGGATATAGGAAGGATGATAATAGGGACTATTTGTAGTTTTTTTCGGAAATTATAAAAAATGGGAAATTATAAATAACGGAAATCCAAGCCTTTTGCTTGGATAGGCCTTCAAAAAATATTCTTTAAAATCCACGCCTTTTGCTTGGATAGGCCTTCAAAAATATTCTTTTAAAATCCACGCCTCTTGCTCCGATAGACCTTGAAAAAATATTCTTTAAAAATCCATGCCATTTGCTTGGATAGGCCTTCAAAAAATATTCTTTAAATAGGCCTTCAAAAAATATTCTTTAAAAATCCATGCCATTTGCTTGGATAGGCCTTCAAAAAATATTCTTTAAATAGGCCTTCAAAAAATATTCTTTAAAAATCAACGCCTTTTGCTTCGATAGGCCTTCAAAAAATATTCTTTAAAAATCAACGCCTTATGCTTCGATAGGCCTTTTAAAAATCCTTTAAAAAAATCCTTTCTTTAAAAATCCACGCCTATTGCTCTGTTGGTCCTATAAAAAATATTCTTTAAAAATCCACGCCTATTGCTCTGTTGGTCCTATAAAAAATATTCTTTAAAAATCCACGCCTATTGCTCTGTTGGTCCTATAAAAAATATTCTTTAAAAATCCACGCCTATTGCTCTGTTGGTCCTATAAAAAATATTCTTTAAAAATCCACGCCTATTGCTCTGTTGGTCCTATAAAAAATATTCTTTAAAAATCCACGCCTATTGCTCTGTTGGTCCTATAAAAAATATTCTTTAAAAATCCACGCCTATTGCTCTGTTGGTCCTATAAAAAATATTCTTTAAAAATCCACGCCTATTGCTCTGTTGGTCATATAAAAAATATTCTTTAAAAATCCACGCCTATTGCTCTGTTCGTCCTATAAAAAATATTCTTTAAAAATCCACGCCTATTGCTCTGTTGGTCCTATAACAAATATTCTTTAAAAATCCACGCCTATTGCTCTGTTGGTCCTATAAAAAATATTCTTTAAAAATCCACGCCTATTGCTCTGTTGGTCCTATAAAAAATATTCTTTAAAAATCCACGCCTATTGCTCTGTTGGTCCTATAAAAAATATTTTTTAAAAATCCACGCCTATTGCTCTGTTGGTCCTATAAAAATATTTTTTAAAAATCCACGCCTATTGCTCTGTTGGTCCTATAAAAAATATTCTTTAAAAATCCACGCCTATTGCTCTGTTGGTCCTATAAAAAATAGTTTTTAAAACTCCACGCCTATTGCTCTGTTGGTCCTATAAAAAATATTTTTTAAAAATCCACGCCTATTGCTCTGTTGGTCCTATAAAAAATATTCTTTAAAAATCCACGCCTATTGCTCTGTTGGTCCTATAAAAAATATTCTTTAAAAATCCACGCCTATTGCTCTGTTGGTCCTATAAAAAATATTCTTTAAAAATCCACGCCTATTGCTCTGTTGGTCCTATAAAAAATATTCTTTAAAAATCCACGCCTATTGCTCTGTTGGTCCTATAAAAAATATTCTTTAAAAATCCACGCCTATTGCTCTGTTGGTCCTATAAAAAATATTCTTTAAAAATCCACGCCTATTGCTCTGTTGGTCCTATAAAAAATATTCTTTAAAAATCCACGCCTATTGCTCTGTTGGTCCTATAAAAAATATTCTTTAAAAATCCACGCCTATTGCTCTGTTGGTCCTATAAAAAATATTCTTTAAAAATCCACGCCTATTGCTCTGTTGGTCCTATAAAAAATATTCTTTAAAAATCCACGCCTATTGCTCTGTTGGTCCTATAAAAAATATTCTTTAAAAATCCACGCCTATTGCTCTGTTGGTCCTATAAAAAATATTCTTTAAAAATCCACGCCTATTGCTCTGTTGGTCCTATAAAAAATATTCTTTAAAAATCCACGCCTATTGCTCTGTTGGTCCTATAAAAAATATTCTTTAAAAATCCACGCCTATTGCTCTGTTGGTCTTATAAAAAATATTCTTTAAAAATCCACGCCTATTGCTCTGTTGGTCCTATAAAAAATATTCTTTAAAAATCCACGCCTATTGCTCTGTTGGTCCTATAAAAAATATTCTTTAAAAATCCACGCCTATTGCTCTGTTGGTCCTATAACAAATATTCTTTAAAAATCCACGCCTATTGCTCTGTTGGTCCTATAACAAATATTCTTTAAAAATCCACGCTTATTGCTCTGTTGGTCCTATAAAAAATATTCTTTAAAAATCCACGCCTATTGCTCTGTTGGTCCTATAAAAAATATTCTTTAAAAATCCACGCCTATTGCTCTGTAGGTCCTATAAAAAATATTTTTTAAAAATCCACGCCTATTGCTCTGTTGGTCCTATAAAAAATATTCTTTAAAAATCCACGCCTATTGCTCTGTTGGTCCTATAAAAAATATTCTTTAAAAATCCACGCCTATTGCTCTGTTGGTCCTATAAAAAATATTCTTTAAAAATCCACGCCTATTGCTCTGTTGGTCCTATAAAAAATATTCTTTAAAAATCCACGCCTATTGCTCTGTTGGTCCTATAAAAAATATTCTTTAAAAATCCACGCCTATTGCTCTGTTGGTCCTATAAAAAATATTCTTTAAAAATCCACGCCTATTGCTCCGATAGTCCTTCAAAAATATTCTTTAAAAATCCACGCCTATTGCTCTGTTGGTTCTTAAGAAAAATATTCTTTAAAAATCTCCCCCTGATCTCTGATAATCCTTGTAAAAATATTCTTTAAAAAATCCAAGCTTCTCGATTTAAACCCCCTTCAAAAATAGTCTTTAAAAACTCCCACAATGCTTTTATTTATTTATCGTTTGTTATCGATAACAATGAAAACAAAATACTTAACGGCGTTGCTTACAACGCCGTCAGCCTTTGTTGTCGTTCCGTGGTTGTTTGGTTTGTTTGTCATTACCAATCGATCTGTGCGTCCCTAGTTCGGTTTGTTTGAGTCGTGTGGGGAAGTCGAGCCAAAGTCGATCGCTGTTTTGTGTGTTTTTTTTCGAATAGGAAAAACAAGTTTAAAGAAAATCTAATTTATCGCCATTAACAAAATAATATTTATTGCAATACGCTTTAAAGAAAAGTGAAAATGTGCATGTTGTGTCTTGTTTAACAAACAAACATATACAGCCGACAACAATAAATGAATTGAAAGTGAAGTGAAAAATCGGTATAACAAGAACGACGAACAAGTGCGAATGTTGTTTTGCTAGTGGTGTTATTGTTGTTGTTGGCGTGGGGTGGTATACAAAAATCTAAACCCGTTTGAAAGCCTACATTAAAAAGATAGAGCTAATAAGCATATTAATTGTTCATTTGAAGCCAATGGAAATTTTAAGAAGTTCTACTTCCTCCCCATGACACACATGTTGGATGGGGTCAAACGCTTGCTTTGTTCGAAAAAGTTGAAGAAGAACAAGCAGATATTCAAATTTCTTGCAACAGACATAAACAGCTGTGGTGTTTTGTTCGTGCGTGTGTGTGCTGGCGGGTCCTGTGCATTTTGTTTGTGTTTTCTGTTTTTTTGCGGCCTCTTCTGTCTGATTGCTTATTTACTTGCTGCAAGCAGCAGTCTAGCCATATACCTCTACCAACCCACCTCAACATCTGAAGTAGTCTCGGACAATAATAACAACAACAAGGAAAAACAAAAAATTGCAAAGCATTGCACTTTTCAAGTGTTTGTGTTTGCGCTAAGCATTTGCCGCCGTGTCTGTTATTTATTTTTCGTGTATTTTGTTTTTGTAGTTTAGAAAAATAATAATTTATTTGTAAAACAAAATAGCAGTGCTTATTTGCACTGCAACCACTGTATGATATCGTTGATATCAAGTGCGTTATTGACATCATTGGGAGTTATGAGTGGTCAACAAAATCAAAACGTAAATCAACAGCAGGCGCAGCAGCAGCAACCTGGTGCTGCCAATCAGAATCAAAACCAGGCACAACAGAATGCCGGTGGTGATGGTGCAGCAGCTAGAGTACAATTAGCAGCAGCTGCTGGCGCTAATAATCATCAGAATCCAGCTGCTGAGGGCAGTATGGAGAGAGGCAGGTCAGTACAAATTTATTTTTGTTTTTTTTTTCACGATTTTTCGTTTTTTATTTAGATTTGGAAAACATTTGTAACATGTCAAAAATTAGTAAAAGAGGATAGCAACGGAATTTTCATTGCGTAGTGGAATTATTCACCTGTACATAGGGGAATGTAATAAATTTCACGGTTTAACTCTAGTTTAGTAAAAAACGATCAGATTTTTCTGAAATTTTTTCCAGAGTATTTTTAGGTATTTTTACCCTAATTATGGGGACGTACCCGGTTACTCAGTTATTTAACCCGTAAGTTCGCGTACGGATACCTGGTTATATCCGGTTCCGGTTAATATAAAATGGATATCATTTCAAAGGTTATGATATGATTGGGTTATCTCAAACCGTTTTGGAGATACAGTTTTGGTCCCCTTTTTTTTTTTTTTTTTTTGAAAAACTCCATAAAAGTATATCTTGTGCTCATTATAGTCACTCTACAGTCCTGACTCAAATGATTTCCCCTTTCCAAAATGGTGCGGTATGTGGCTGTATCTGTTGTGGATCAAAAGATATGGTCACATACGATAACCCTGTGTGAAACGATCGTGGTCAATGAGCGGTGAAGCACCTCAAACGGTGGCCAAACCCAGGACTAACGGCCAGGAAGATTCTGCTATGCATTTGGTGGGACTGGAAGTGAATTATTTATTATGAGTTCCTTCCATTCTGATCTCTACTGTCAACAACTGGCCCGTTTGAATATAGCAATAGACCAGATACGGCCTGAATTGACCAACAGGAGAGGTGTCGTGTTCCACCATTATTAATTATAATTAATTATCTAACTTGAAGTCGCCACAAGCAAAGTTTTGCGGTTTTCCATGTTATTGAGGGTAAAAAAACATTTTCGCCTAATTTTAGCTAAATTGCCTATGGCCTGCGGAGGTCTACTGAATTACACATAGGTTTTATTATTTTTGATGGGAGGTGGTTTCTATCTTCAAACTTGATCTAGGTTTTTGGTAATTTATTACTATTTGCAATGTTTGTATCAAATCAATTATTCAATTAACTTGATACTGGATAATTCCTTTGTGATGTAGGTAGTAGAAGAGGGCCGATAATTCCCATCATACAACATTATACAGTCGGGGTTATAAAATTAGGTTGTACAAAATTTAGTCCAAATCGGATAGTCCGTTCGCGTGATATTTAAAATTAATTTTTAGCCAATTTTTTTAGCATTTAGTGGGGGAGGTATAATAAACAGTGGACTGACTGACGGGACCCATCTTCGAACGTAATCTAGATATTACGATGTGCAAAGTTTCGAAGAAATTGGATATTCCCTTCGCTTCAAATAATTTTTGGTGGGTGAGGTACCAAAAGGAGTGGACCGGTAATCTCCATCTTCGAACTTACTTGGCACAGTTTGAATGAAATCGGTTACTAACTAGGAGAGTTATTGTGCGTACCAGCCGGCCAGACAGAGGGAGGGATATTTATAAAACGACTCCAATTGTGTGAAACGGATTTGATCCAAAGAAAAATTGGGTCTAAAAACATTTTTGCCGTATCAAAGTATGTATACCGTCATTAGAAATAAGGCGGAGTGTATACAAATCGCTTAGATACCTTAAGGTATTTATACACTTCACCACACTGTGGTACAGGGTATTATGTCTTTGTGCATATGTTTGTAACAGGCAAAAGGAAACGAGATAGACACATGGTTCCTTTTAAGAATATGCATAGAATCACTTTCTAAGTCGATTTATGCATGTCCGTCCGTCTGTCTGTCCATGTTAAATTGTAAACAAAGTACAGGTCGCATTTATGATCCGAATTGGATGAAATTTGGCATAGGTCACTTATTCGGCCCAAGGACGAACCCTATTGAAATTGGGAAAAATCGGTTCAGATTTAGATATAGCTCCCATATATATATTTAACCGATTTAATGTAAACGGTCCCTATATATCTTTCGATTTGCACGAAATTTGGTACAGCCTAATCATTTAGGTCTAGAATGATGTCTGCCAAGTTTCGTGAAAATCGGTCCAGATTTAGATATAGCTCCCATATATAGTTTCGTCCGATTTCATGTAAATGGTGCCCCAATGTCCCTATATATCTTTTGATTTGCACGAAATTTGGTATAACGTGCTGAATTAAGCCTAGATTGATGTATGCCAAGTTTGGAGAAAATCGGTCCAGATTTAGATATAGCTCCCATATATAGTTTCGTCCGATTTCATGTAAATGGTGCCCCAAAGTCCCTATATATCTTTCGATTTGCACGAAATTTGGTACAGCCTAATCATTTAGGTCTAGAATGATGTCTGCCAAGTTTCGTGAAAATCGGTCCAGATTTAGATATAACTCTCTTTTATTATAGACTGATTTTAAGTAATTGACGTACTAAGGAACCAATAGGAACAAAAGGTTCTGAAATTAGTATAACCTAACCTGTGACAAGTTTGTTTGAAATCGCTCAATATTTGGATAGAGCTTCCATATATATTTTCGCCCGATTTCAAGTAAATTGGGCATCAAACTCCTCATGTTAGTCAGATTGACATCAAATTTTGCACAACTTACAAAATTTAGCATACAATTACGTAGTTGCGTTTTCTAGAAGACATAGACCAACGGATGACCTATTTATATTTGTTTGAAGTCGATTGACATACTTTATGGATAGATCTAGGTAGATTCACATTTAGATAAATATCACATTTGTTTTCATCCAATTTTATGTTATAGTCCTGTTTAATATACCTATAGTGGTGAAGGGTATCATATAGTCGGCCCCGTCCGACTTTACTACTTTCCTTACTGGTTTTTTCTAACAAAATCGCTGTGTTTCACTGCGTTGCCTTTTTTCTCTAACACTGAGGTTCTGATCGGTCCCCTATTGTGTTTTATTTAAAATCGCTCAGGTTTCCTGAGGTCTCTGTTTTTTGTATAGAAAAATTCCTTCGATTCTTCTCAGATGTATTTTTCTCTATATTCGGCCACATTTTGAGTTCTTCATTTACTTATAAATCCAAATTTCGTGCAAATCGAAGGATACATAGGGACTTTGGTGCGCCATTTGGGAGCTATATATACATCTAAACCAATTTTCACAAAACTTAAAAGGCAACATTCTATACTTAATTCAGTACGCTTTGCCATTTTTCGTTCAAATCGAAAGATATAAAGGGTCTTTGGTAAACCATTTACATTAAAACGGACGAAAATATATATGGGAGCTATATCTAAATCTGAACCGATTTTTTCCCAATTTCAATAGGGTTCGTCCTTGGGCCAAATAAATTAGCTGTGCCAAATTTCATACAATTCGAATGTACAAATGCGACCTGTACTTTGTTTACAATTAAACATAGACAGACAGACGGACGGACATGCATAAATTGACTTAGAAAGTGATTCTATGCATATTCTCAAAAGGAACCATGTGTCTATCTCGTTTCCTTTTGCCTGTTACAAACATAATACGCTATACCACAGTGTGGTGAAGGCCATAAGTCACATTTTCCAAAGGTCCAAGATCAAGGTCCTAGATCAATTTCCAACCTGAGTTTCAGTATTCATTTTCTCCTGTCAGCTATTTACCATGGCATAATCCACTTTATATAAAAGTTTCAATCCATTTAAGGTATTTTGAATGTCCACCTCATGTTGGACGGTATTTTTATTTGTATTAAATTACCTATTTTATATGTATTCTTAATTATTTACTCTTACATTCCATAACCCTCTACCGAATATTCAAATTTATTGTCATGTAAAATGTACAATTCCCCTTATTGCAATTGTTAATTTTTTGTATACATATGTCACCCAGACCGAAGGCATTGCAAAATAATAAAATATGCATAAATTTTATTAATTAATTATGAATATGAAAACACTCATCGCCATAGTCGTTAATCGTCATCATTAGACCTCGGATTTTTGCATATTTTTTATGCTTTATCCGATTGGACTCAAATTTTGTATTTAGGCGTTTCATGCTTTAATTGATCGATATTTGGGGTCATGTCAAAAATATGCAAAAAATATGCAAAAAATATGCAAAATATATGCAAAAAATATGCAAAATATATGCAAAAAATATGCAAAATATGCAAAAAATATGCAAAGTATGCAAAAAATATGCAAAATATGCAAAAAATATGCAAAATATGCAAAATATGCAAAAAATATGCAAAAATATGCAAAATATGCAAAAAATATGCACGGTATGCTAGGTCGATATGCGATAAATATATGCAAAAAATATACAAAATATGCATTGTCGATATGCAAAATATGCAAAAATATGCAAAATATGCAAAAATATGCAAAATATGCAAAATATATGCAAAATATGCAAAAATATGCAAAATATGCAAAAATATGCAAAATATGCAAAATATGCAAAATATTCAAAATATATGCAAAATATGCAAAAATCTGCAAAATATGCAAAAATATGCAAAATATGCAAAAATATGCAAACATATGCAAAATATGCAAAATATGCAAAAATATGCAAAAAATATGCAAAAAATATGCAAAAAATATGCAAAAAATATGCAAAATATGCAAAAAATATGCAAAATATGCAAAATATGCAAAAAATATGCAAAATATGCAAAATATGCAAAAAATATGCAAAATATGCAAACATATGCAAAATATGCAAAATATGCAAAATATGCAAAATATGCCAAATATGCCAAATATGCAAAAATATGCAAAAATGTGCAAAATATATGCAAAAAATATGCAAAATATGCAAAATATATGCAAACATATGCAAAATATGCAAAAATATGCAAAATATGCAACAATATGCAAAATATATGCACGGTATGCTAGGTCCCAATATTAAAGATAGAACTTTGAAATTTTGCACATATATTATAATTACTCCTAGGATGTTTGGTATTGGCAATGGGATATATCGGTCCACGTTTTAGTATATCGCCATATAACGGTTATATATGTTTGCATGTTTTATACATATATTTAGCAAATTTTTCATAATGCCCCAAAAATCTAACAGTTGAACCATGAAACGCATAAATACACAATTAGATTTCTATAGGTTAAAAATAAAGAAAGCACACAAATTCGAAAACTACCCTGAAATTTTCTTTTTTTTTTGATTAAAATGATTGCATATGTGAAATATGTTGCTCATATTTGCATATATTTTGCATATTTATTGCATATCGACCTAGCATATTTTGCATATTTTTGCATATTTTTGCATATTTTGCATATGTTTGCATATGTTTGCATATTTTGCATATATTTTGCATATTTTGCATATGTTTGCATATTTTGCATATATTTTGCATATTTTGCATATTTTTGCATATTTTTGCATATTTTGCATATATTTTGCATATATTTTGCATATATTTTGCATATTTTTGTTTGCATATTTTGCATATTTTGCATATATTTTGCATATTTTTGCATATTTTTGCATATTTTGCATATTTTGCATATGTTTGCATATTTTGCATATATTTTGCATATATTTTGCATATTTTTTGCATATTTTGCATTTTTTGCATATATTTTGCATATTTTGCATATGTTTGCATATGTTTGCATATTTTGCATATATTTTGCATATATTTTGCATATTTTTGCATATTTTGCATATATTTTGCATATATTTTGCATATATTTTGCATATATTTTGCATATTTTTGCATATTTTTGCATATTTTGCATATTTTGTTTGCATATTTTGCATATATTTTGCATATTTTGCATATATTTTGCATATATTTTGCATATTTTTTGCATATTTTGCATTTTTTGCATATATTTTGCATATTTTTGCATATTTTGCATATGTTTGCATATTTTGCATATATTTTGCATATTTTGCATATTTTTTGCATATATTTTGCATATTTTGCATATTTTTCCATATTTTGCATATATTTGCATATTTTTCTATATTTTGCATAGTTTTGCATATTCTGCATATTTTTGCAAATTTTGCATATTTTTGCATATTTATAGCATATCGACCATAGTTTTGCATATTCTGCATATTTTTTGCATATTTTGCATATTTTAGCATATATTTTGGACATTTTATGCATATATTTTGCATATTTATTGCATATCGACCTAGCATATTTTGCATATTTTGCATATTTTGCATATTTTTTGCATATTTTGCATATATATTTTGCATATTTTTTGCATATTTTGCATATTTTTTGCATATCTCGTGCATATGCAAAATATGCAAATATGCAAAAAATTAAAAAATATGAACCCTTCAAATAATTCTAAATCCTTTGAAACGAATTTGTGTCCAATCAGAATTTCGATATCTTCATTATTAAAAAATATGCAAATATGCAAAATCCGAGGTCTAGTCATCATGTAAGAATAATAAAATAATATTTTATTTTTTCCTTGTCTTTGCAGCTGTTTATTACGTTATGCGAGCCAAAATTCATTGGATGAAAGTTCTCAGAAACACATACAAAGACCGAATAGTAAAGATCGTTGTGTGGGCCAATATCACAATGAACTACATACCACACGTTCCTTTGAAGCCATGAACGAGATGCGCAAGTAAGCTAACATTTTAAATACTATACAAATTTCAAATTGACAGATAATTTATTTTAAGAATTCGTTGAGAGTAATGAGAAAAAACAAGACATTGTCGAACATTTACGCACATTGTGCAGGGTATGCGTTGTGTTGTACACAAGAGATTTATGTCTAGTTTATGAATGCGTGGGGGACAACAGCAGTCACCTTATAGTATATGCATACAAAGTGCATATGTAATTTTTGTGTGCAATGTTGTCATGATTTTTTTTTTTTTAATTTTTATAAGGTCCTACTTTTTGTGTATGCATATCTTCATCTTCTTTTTTTATGTTAATCATATTTGTTTGTTTTTATTAATTGCCAATTCTCGTTTGTTGTTTATCTCAAAGCACATAAGCTACAACAAAAACAAAACAAAATGCTGTTATGTTTTTTTATTGTCAAATTCATTATGAATATTTATTTAACCCTGAACTTGGTAGCTGCTTAATAGGTAGCGAGTGCCATCGGTTAGCATTTATCACCATCAATGACATTGTTTGTTTTAGAATGAAATTTTGTATGTATTTGTAGTGGTGGACTTTTTTGAAATAGAATTTTGTAAGTTTATACAACAACGATTATGAAAAATACTTAACTCTTTTATTTCAATGCTTTTGTGTTGTTGATTTTTAACAGTTTGTAAATATTTTTATTTATGTATATAACAAAAAAAAAAAAACAATTCCATCACCTTTTTTTAACGATTCAATAATCTACAATAATATATACTTAAGAACAAATTCCATTGTCTATTTGTTTTTTGCTAAATATTTAAATATATTTGTTGTTGTCTACTTAAAGTACAAAAATCACGCACACAAACAAATTGAAAATCAATTCAGTGGGCAATGTTTATTCACCAGCTCTAGGTGATTTGAACAACGAAGCTAAAAATCAAAATATTTTGTTTTGCGATAATCCAAATACCTTTTTGAAATATTTTTTTTGTTGATATTTTCAAAGATTTGTCTTATTTCAGGAGAATTCTATACATATGGTTTATAAATTATTTGATATTGTACTCACAGGCGTATGATTAATGAGGGTATACATATATACATATATGAAAATGTTTGGAAAAAATTCTAGACTTTGAATCCGGTTGCGATCAAAAGCATCCACGTTATTCTATAAATTTCAACCGAACCACAATTATGTATAGTTGTTATCACTCCAGCTTGCAGTTGAAAACGAGGCTGGGAAAAAATCGTAGATAAATAATCTAGAAATAACCAGTAATGAAAGTAGTAAAGTCGAACTGGGCCGACTATATGATACCCTTCACCACTTTACATATGTATCCTATTCGAAGGAATATTGACATGAAATTGAACAAACTTAAAAAATGTGATCTTTATTATATGTAAACCTACACATGCCATTCTGCAACCTATGCTAAATTTTGTTAACATAAATAGGTCAAAATTATATATGGAAGCTATGCAATATCTAAATCTGAACCGATTTCAAGAAAACTTGCCCGAGATTAATTTATATTTGTTTCAGTACGTTGTGTCAATCTATCTAGCTATGGGTCTTTAGTGCACCATTTACTTAAAATCGACGAAAATATATATTGGAGCTATATGTAAATTTGAATCGATTTAATGAAATGACATACATAAGGTTGTACTAACTTAAGGGGACCCCCCATTCTCGGTGTCAAAAAATGTTATTCGGTTTTTGGAATCTACACTAATTGAAGAATGTCCCTACAAAATTTGAAGAACTCTTGAAGATATAGTCGATTTATTGTGTCAGCATCAAGTGACGGCAAGAGTGACTCTCAAACTTTAAACGCATTCTTATCGAATCAATATGGCTGGCACGATAAATCAAAAACTAATGACCCAATCGATTTCAAATTTTGGGACGTTTTTCTGTGAGTATATAGCTATCGTATGAACTAGGATAAAGCCATTTTGATAATTGTTCTGCGAAGTCAATAATCCTAGTTCATACGAGAGCAAGGCATGTACTCATTCTAACACCTTTGGAATTTTCGGATTCCGATTTTTTAGTGAGGAGTTATCATGCCCGCCATCAAAAATAAGGACTTTTCTTTGATCACAAAAAACAACAACAAAAATTTTTTGTAAATTATTTGTCTTCCTTTTTAAATCTTCAAATACATATGTGCAAAGTTACAAACCTTAACAAGCATTGGTATTCATTTACCAGCCCATTTAAAATCTTAAAAATAAAAAATCGAGAATGGAGGGGGAGTTCCCTTAAGTGAATTCTTTATACCTATATGGATTATAAATTATTTGATATTGTACTCTCAGGCGTATGAAAAATTCTAGACTTTGAATCCATTTGCAATCAAAAGAATTCATGTTATTCTCTTAATTTAATTGCTTTTCAACCAAATATATATATATATATATATATATGATACCCTTCACCACTTTGGGTATATTCTAAATATGCATCCTAACAGACGTCGAAGAAACATTGGCATGACCGACTAACATCAATCCCAACACATGCCATTCTGCAACCTATGCTTCTTTAACATGAATAGGTCGAAATTATATATGGAAGATATGATATACTTAAATCTGAACCGATATCAAGAAAACTTGCTCGAGATTAATTTATATTTATTTCAGTACGTTGTGTCAATCGGCCAAGCTATGGGTCTTTAGTGCACCATTTACTTAAAATCGACGAAAATATATATATAAATCTGAATCGATTTCAAGAAAACTTGACACACGTTAGGTTATACTAACTTAAGTACATTATACAAAATTGTGTGCCAATCGCCAAACTTTGGGTCTTTAGTGCACAATTTAAATCGTAAAATCGGAAGAAATAATATATGGGAGCTATATCTAAATTTGAACCGATTTTTACGAAAATTGGCACACGACATTTTAGACCTAATTTAGTACGCTGTACGAAATTTCGTGCAAATCGAATGATATTTAGGGACTTTGGTGTACCATTTACCTTAATCGAATGATAAATGCGAGCTGTACTTTGATTACAATTTAACATCAACAGACGGACGGACATGCATACATCGACTCAGAAAGTGATTGTATACATATTCTCAAAAGGAACCATAGGTCTATCTCGTTTCCTTTTGACTGTTACAAACATATGCACAAATACATAATACTCTGTACCACAGTGCGGAGAAGGGTATAAAAATATATTGCATTTTTTACCATTCTCCACACTGCGGTACAGGGTATTATGTTGAAAAATTGAAACTAATTTAAACACACGAGCTTCGTCTTACTTACCTTACTAACTCCGAGCACAAGCGGGAAAACGTGGCTGTAATGTCTGAAGTGTTGTAGTGTCAGTACCGGAGTGAGTAAATTGTGGGCAACGGTTATGTCGGCCTCGAACCCAGGAAGGAAGAAAAGATGATCGGATGTCTGTCTCGTTGAGGTGCAAGATCTGAATAGGTGCACGAGTTATTTTAATTACCAGATTGTAGATCACCCCTAGAGCGACAAGACAGAGAGAAGTGTATTGTGCCGTATACGATCTCTTCAAGTGGATGGTGGAACCACCACAATTTACGTCTAAACCATCCAGATCTCAGTTGTACCAAGACTACTCTGAGTTGTCGTGGTAGTTTCTGCTCTTCTGTGGCTATCATAAGCTAACATGAAGTATTAAGGAGGAAGGTGAAAATAGTTTTGATTGCTTAAAAAGGACAGAAAAACATATTACGTGCTAAGGTTGCACTTTTCTAACCACTTTAGGTAATGATGTTGTGGGTTAAAGCAAGTTCCATAGTTGAAAAGAAGCTTAGAGACGGTGGAAATTGAGCATCCACTAGTCAACTTTGCTCAGGTTCAACAGTGAGTTTGTTCTCTTAGTTGACAGAGTCGGCCAGATAGATCTTGACACGTTGCATCTAAGTTCGTTGTGCCAGAGTTCATTGGCTCGTTCGCTTCACCTTTGTCGGTTGGCGTAGAAACGGGCTTCGAGACAGAGCACTTCACACGTCGATCACCCTTAAGGATGACAGTTTGTGTCGGGGTGTGCTCACCGGCATTTTTCCATTGCATCGGGCTAGGCTTCGGATCCAAAGTCAGCTCCACAACTTTGTCAGAGACAGTGGTCTTCGCCGACTCTACTACTTCTCTCGAATCAGAATTTTGATCGAGCTGTTTGTTTCGGGAGGGAGATCTTCTCCCTCTCGAGCTCACGATGAAGAGCGTGCGGATAAGTTCTTTCGAACGTCCTTATGCATCTCATATTGCCCTTTATGAGGTGAACCTCTCTCTCCGAAAGCAAATTCTCATCTCGTCGTACGAACATGCGAAGATACGATACGGCACGTATGCAGTGCTTCGCGTCGGATGCTTCTCGGGCAGTTCCGATCTTTGAATCGTTGTCCGTTGTTGGGGTCTCGATAGATTCACCAAAGTCGGACCTTGCTTCAGTCGCGGTCTTCCTTTGAAGCTTATTGTTGGCATTTGCCGACACAGGACCTGTTGGAGTCAGACTTGAATTCGGTCGGTCAACAGGGTCTACACTTCCTTTGTTGATGCTACAGCAAACCTCCTGTGTAGACTTGGCCGGAATCACCGTAGTGTCCAGTTCATCATCAGTCAGGGTAAGATTTTGTAGCAGTTCCTCCGGAAGTGTATCCACACTTTGCTCTTCCGGTACAAGCCTGTCCAGCTGGCCGAAAAGTTCCCTAGTCTGTTCCTCTAGACTGTCGCGGATAGCACTAAGGATCCCATGTAGGTCGTCCCCAACCAGAACTACAGTCCTGTCAGTCGTAGACTGATTTTCATCAGTCTTGACTAGCTCGTTTTCCATTTGACTTGTCGGGTCGTCGTCTTTTTTTGGGGTAAACATGATGCGCTTGTAGCAGGTATAACTGAGGTGCCACACCTAGAACAGCCGGATCACAATCGCTTGATCTTGACGAGGCTTGAGATCTCACCAACGATTGCCGCCGTTTGGGTCCACGGGGGATCCGAAGATCCCCAAGGTTTCCACGAAGTGCAGAGAAAAGAACAGGCCTAGTTTGACCTAGGTCAGCTCCACCCTGCACATCGTAGATATCCCCTTCCTATTCGTTTAACTCTACGGGCCTTCGGCTTCTTATTTCAGATATTCACGTACGACTCGCGTCCAAATAAAATTTGCGATCTAAAGATTCAAACTTAGCTGGAAGATTGTTCTAACGACGTCCTGCCCAATTACACGGTCTGTTCTAGTTGAGTCCTGCATCCGGAATCCGTATTGATGATCAGTAACTGAGTAGCATTGACGAATGCTTTGGAGTAGCAATGCCTGAAGTGTCTTACGTACTGGCGACAAAAGTGATATCGGCATGTATGTGCTGGCATCCATGCCTTTAGTAGCGGGGTGATCCCGCAATCCATTACGATTTGGGGTGAGCTTCGGTGTCGGTCTCTGTGATTCTTGCTTTGGCCTTTTTCAGCTTCATGTTTGTTTTTAGAAAAACTTAAGAAACCATGTTTTTTTTTGAGGATTTAAGGTCGACAATAGTATAACCTCATACCATGGTAAGGACTTGGTCGGCAGGGGTGGGAAAGTGAGGCATGGGAACGTTCGATTAGAAAAAAAATAACTTAGTCTGAAAAACTTGTTGATGCACCCAAGTATCAACATTTATCGTGCGAAACCCCCAATCATTTGATTATCTTTCGGTGGATGATTATACCACCGAAAGATAATCAAATGATTGGGGGTTTCGCACGATAAATGTTGATACTTGGGTGCATCAACATAATAAGATAATAAGATAATTATGATTATACCATTATGTCTTCAGGTTTTAATACTAACAGTATAGGGACAATAAATTCCAGATATTTAGCCAACAGCACTAACTTCTCCTTATACCACATTATAGCTATTATCGTTAACTGAAAAATCTGCAGAAAATTTATTGAGGTGGTTTTCGATAACCATCGGTACTTTTACTCACACTCAACAACAAAATCTAGGAAGATTTTTTAAAAGCTTGTTATTCAATTGTATTCGAATACGATGTGATGTTGAAGCCGCTTTTTGAAAGTCTTATAAATAACCTCCTTCTTCTATTCCCTTTTCCAGACAAAATCTTCTCTGCGATGTAACCCTTATTGCTGAAGATATTGAAATACCGGCACATAAAATGGTCTTGGCATCCTGCAGTCCATATTTTTATGCAATGTTTACAGGTTTCGAAGAGTCACGACAAGGACGTATTACTTTACAGGGTGTCGATCATCATGCACTCGAATTGCTTATTGAATATGTGTATACATCGACTGTAGAGGTTAATGAAGATAATGTACAAGTTCTACTGACAGCTGCCAATCTTTTACAATTGACTGATGTGCGGGATGCATGTTGTGATTATTTGCAAACACAATTGGATGCCAGCAATTGTTTGGGTATACGTGATTTTGCCGATATGCACGGTTGTGTGGATCTGGTGAATTATGCCGAACAATATATTGAACAGCATTTTAAGTAAGTATTGAAATTGAATTCAAATTTGGTGTTAAAAGTAATTTTGAAATGTTTGTTTCTTTTCTTCCAGCGAAGTAATTCAATTCGATGAATTTCTTAATTTAACATCCGAACAAGTTATCTCATTAATACGCAATGATCGCATTTCGGTGGCCAGTGAAGAGAAAGTGTATGAATGTGTCATAAATTGGATACGATATGATCCGACCATACGTGAACAATACACTGCCGATTTAATGGAACATGTCCGTTTGCCACTATTGTCTAAGGAATATATAGCGCAAAATGTTGATAAAGAACCTCTATTGGAGGGTAATATTGTTTGTAAAAATTTGATTATTGAAGCGCTGACATATCATCTATTGCCAAACGAAATCAAGACACAACGTACAATGCCACGAAAACCGGTAGGATTTCCAAAAATTCTCCTTGTTATTGGGGGTCAAGCACCAAAAGCCATACGCTCGGTGGAGTGTTATGATCTGAGGGAGGAGAAATGGTATCAGGCTGCTGAAATGCCAAATCGTAGGTGTCGGTAAGTAGAACAATACCTATTTTCACTTCGATAGGCTCTAAAAATAATATTTGGAATTTTGTATTTTTTTTAGTGCCGGCTTGGCTGTATTGGGCGACAAGGTATATGCCGTGGGTGGCTTTAATGGTTCGCTACGTGTACGAACTGTTGATGTCTATGACCCCACCACTGACCAATGGTCTAACAGCAGCAGCATGGAGGCCAGACGTTCCACTCTCGGTGTTGCTGTTTTGAATGGTTGCATTTATGCTGTTGGCGGCTTCGATGGCACCACCGGCCTTTGCAGTGCCGAAGTTTATGATCCCAAAACTGAAGTATGGCGTTTCATTGCCTCCATGTCAACAAGACGCAGCTCCGTCGGGGTTGGTGTGGTAAATGGTCTATTATATGCCGTTGGTGGTTATGATGGTTTTACGCGACAATGCCTCTCCTCGGTGGAACGTTATAATCCAGAAAATGATACCTGGTATCCGGTGGCTGATATGTCAGCCAGACGTAGCGGTGCCGGTGTTGGTGTTTTGAAAAATATTCTATATGCTGTGGGGGGTCATGATGGACCAATGGTAAGGAAATCGGTGGAGGCATATGATCCCGAAACAAATCAATGGCATTCGGTGGCGGATATGTCATTTTGTCGCCGCAATGCTGGTGTTGTTGCCCATGATGGTCTACTCTATGTTGTTGGTGGTGATGATGGTGATTCGAATTTATCCTCCGTTGAGGTTTATAGTCCCGAAACAGACACCTGGAGAATTTTACCCGCCGCCATGACCATCGGACGCAGTTATGCTGGTGTGTGTATGATAGATAAACCCATGTGAATAGAAGAGCAGGGTGCATTGGTGAGGTGAGTAAGAAGAACGGGATGAATTAAAAGTTAAAAATGTGGAAAACAACTTGGTGACATATTGGGGGATGCCAAGATGAAATTGCCTAACCTAGTAACAAATCTAAATTCCAGATTTCATTGAAATCACATTTTGAAAAGTGTTGTCTTTCCTGCAAGGATGATACTTTGATTACAGTGAACTTTTGATATAATTTTAAGATCCTTCTTTAATTCCCCTTCATTTCCCTTTTTATTTGTTTTCCAGACAAGCGACTGTTATTGCCATTAATGGACTCGTGGATGATGAGAATAGTCAAGCTGAAGGTACGATCGAAGGTGCAGTAGGTGTTGTACAACAACAGCAGCAGCAACAACAAGCTAACAATCCTAATCAGCAACTACAACAACAACAAAATGCACATCCTCATTATGAAAATATCTACGAATCCATTGAACATTATAACGCAGCCGCTCGTGGACTTGGTGCTGAGGCCCTTATTGCACCAATTAATCCCAATAACAACAACAATAATGCCAATGCCCCTGCTGAAGAATTAATAGTGCCACCACCAACACCACAACAACCCCAACCACCCACAACAATGGGATCATCCGGAAACTCCGACAACAATAATACTCAACAAAATAAAACACGAATGACAACGAGCAACATTAATTATCGCAACGATTTATATGATCGGGCCAATGGCATTAATGCAAATGGTCCAACTGCCGGTGGAGGAGGAGGGGCAGGAGGTGGAATAGGAGTTGGTACAACAAATTATGACATACCAAGATCTGTAAGATCGGGTTTAGGTTTTAGACGTAACTTCCAATTAGATTTACATGCAGGTAAGAAGAAATTATTTTTTATAGTTTTTAATAATACCTTCTCATTTCTTATTTCCCCGCAGCAAATCCGCGTTTCAATGCTTTTCGTTGTAATGGTGCCTCGTGCAGTCATTACACTGCCAACAACACTACTTCGTCGTCCTCCTCATCTTGCCACCGCCAACGAAGTTTTGATGACACCGAATCGCAAAATTATTACAATCTCAATTATCAACCCTCGGTTCGTTATGAAAATATTTACGAACAAATACACGATGAACCCATATATCGTAATACAAATACCGGAGGAGGAGGTAGCGGTGGCAGTGGTGCATCGGCTGCTCGTGTCTATGGCCGTCTCAATGTCATAGGACATGGTATAGGACGGATAGAACGCCATCTCAGCTCATCGTGTGGTAATATCGATCACTATAATCTCGGTGGCCACTATGCCGTTTTGGGTCATTCACATTTTGGTACCGTTGGACATATACGCCTGAATACTGGCTCAACCACGACAACAAATAGTTCAAGTATTACTTCAACAGCTAGTTGTAATGGCGGCGGTTGTGGTACCACAGCTTCATCCTCAGCCGCAGCCGCTGCTCAACGGGATGCAAATAACGTCAAAAATAGCGCCTCATCATTTTTCAGTTGTTTACATGGCGGGGAGAATACTCAAAGTATGAGTAACATATATAAAGCATCGGGTAATCCTAACAGTAGTGGAGGAGGACCGACTGCTGCAAGCTCCTCGGTAGCTGGTGGAAATTCAAATTTATCAACGGGAAATTCGGGATTATGTCCAAATGGTAAGTTGGAAGAATTTTTTCGGTGGGTGTATGTTTTCGGCTGGGGTTGCTGTTTATATTTTGGGTGTGTTGATTAAAATTTTGAAACCATTATATAGCCCTTTTTGATTAAGCTCGCAACCAAAAATAGAGCTTGACAGCAAATAAAAATGAGTTGGAATTGTTTTTAAAACCATTTTTAATAATATATTCACTCGAAGTATAAGTAGCAACTCATATATTAGAAAATATCTTCATAACTTCTCATTAGAATTGGGAATATAATAAAAACCCTCTTTTTTATCCACCTTCATTTAAATTTCCCCTTCACAGTTAGTGCCACCATTTCTAAAGATCGTGAAAGTCGGGCCGCTTCGGCCGGACCCTTAATCAATCCAAATGCCAATAGTAACAACAACAGCAGCAACAACGATGCATCAACAAGTTCTTCATCAACTCTAACACTGCGTGCCACCGGTGCAATACCGAAAATAAAAAATCTTAACAGCTCTTCGAATACAAATCGCAACAGCAATAATGCTGAAAAGAATTCCAATGCAGCAACTGCAACAGAAAAAACTGTGTCTTCCCTGAAAAATGCTCTAACGAAAAAATCTTCTTCAAATTCTGCACAAAAAACTTCCGCACAACAAACGGCGTCGTCGTCTTCCACATCATCAACAACGACTGCATCTTCATCCGCCAACAATCCGGTAATGACTGAACAAAATGGCTCACTAAATCGCATTTCAAAATCAAGTCTCCAATGGTTGTTGGTCAATAAATGGTTACCGTTGTGGATGGGCCAGGGTGCCGCTGACTGCAAGGTGATTGATTTTAATTTTATGTTCTCCAGAGATTGTGTTGACTGTGATGCCGCCTCGGCAGCAGCTCAAATGTCTGCATATGGAACACCACGTTTTTCGGGATTGCCACAGGATATAGTACGTTTTAATGCCAGAGCGGAAATGCATTCAACTGCCGCGGCGGGTATGAATACTGCCGCTCCCTATAGAAGACCCTTACACAATACCCTAAATCGTTTGCGGGAAACTGATAATTATGGTACAAATGCAACAACGGCGGCCCGGCGTTATGAAGATCCCTCATATGAAAATGTACATGTTCAATGGCAAAATGGTTTT